>NW_011494956.1:1400444-1401581 GCF_000754665.1 Bison bison bison
GGAGTAAGTGTCTTTTAATTTCATGGCTGCAGTCACCATCTGCAGTGATTTTGGAGCCCCCCAAAATAAAGCCTGACACTGTTTCCACTGTTTCCCCATCTATTTCCCATGAAGTGATGGGACCAGATGCCATGATCTTCGTTTTCTGAATGTTGAGCTTTAAGCCAACTTTTGCACTTCCTCTTTCACTTTCACCAAAAGGCTCTTTAATTCCTCTTCACTTTCTGCCATAAGGGTGGTGTCATCTGCATATCTGAGGTTACTGATATTTCTCCCAGCAATCTTGATTCCAGCTTGTGCTTCTTCCAGCCCAGCATTTCTCATGATGTACTCTGCATATAAGTTAAATAAGCAGGGTGACAGTATACAGACTTGATGTACTCCTTTTCCTATTTGGAACCAGTCTCTTTTTCCATGTTCAGTTCTAACTGTTGCTTCCTGACATGCATATAGGTTTCTCAAGAGGCAGGTCAGGTGGTCTGGTATTCCCATCTCTTTCAGAATTTTCCACAGGTAGAGAATGCCTAATTTAAGATTTTGGCTCTTCACAAGCATTTCACAAACTCTAAAATCTGTGGGCTCATTTTTCACAGAGCAAAACATATAATAATTTATAGCAAGTAATACTATCTATAATTTAATAAAGGAAAAAAATCTTAGTTAAGATCTTTGTTCATTGGAATGCTTTTGTTCTATCTTGAAAAGACATGTACAACTCCAGTTGTGAAATACTATCTTGGGAAGCAGATTCTACTTGGGTAAAAGTGAGAAATTATAGACTGAGGCTCAGGGAAATAATCTGGGGTGTTTTTAAAGAGCATGGACTTTGGAGTGAGAAAGACATGGATTCGAATCCTGAATTGCCAATTGTCTGGTGACCTGGCCTCATGTAATTTCCATAACTATTGACTCAGATTTTATCAATGAAAAGAAGAAAATTGTACTTGTTGGGTTGTTCTGAGATACCAGGTATATATATAGTTCAGTACCTGGCAACTGGTAGATTCCCCAGAAACAGCAGCTGCTGTTATTAGGATCAGGAAAAGTGAAATGCTGGGCTGGATGAAACACAAGCTGAAATCAAGATTGCTAGGAGAAATATCAATAACCTCAGATATGCAGATGACACCACCCTTA
>NW_011494956.1:1401681-1402628 GCF_000754665.1 Bison bison bison
CCTCTTGATGAAAGTGAAAGAGGAGAGTGAAAAAGTTGCCTTAAAGCTCAACATTCAGAAAATGAAGATCATGGCATCTGGTCCCATCCCATCACTTCATGGGAAATAGATGGGGAAACAATGGAAACAGTGAGAGACTTTATTTTGGGGGCACCAAAATCACTGCAGATGGTAACAGCAGCCATGAAATTAAAAGGTGTTTGCTCCTTGGAAGAAAAGTTATGACCAAGCTTGACAGCATATTAAAAAGCAGAGACATTACTTTGCTGACAAAGGTCCGTCTAGTTAAAGCTATGGTTTTTCCAGTAGTCATGTATGGATGTGAGAGTTGGACTATAAAGAAAGCTGAGTGCCGAAGAATTGATGCTTTTGAACTGTGGTGTTGGAGAAGACTCCTGAGAGTCCCTTGGACTGCAAGGAGATCCAACCAGTCCATCCTAAAGGAGATCACTCCTGAATATGCATTGGAAGGACTGATGCTGAAGCTGAAACTCCAATACTTTGGCTACCTGATGTGAATAACTGACTCATTTGAAAAGACCTTGATGCTGGGAAAGATTGAAGGCAGGAGGAGAAGGTGACAAAAGAGGATGAGATGGTTGGATGGCATCACCAACTCAATGGACATGAGTTTGAGCAAGCTTTGGGAGTTGGTGATAGGGAAGCCTGATGTCCTGCAGTCCATGGGGTCGCAAAGAGTCTTGACACGACTGAGCGATTGAACTGAACTGAATCTCTTGTCTCTGCAATGAGGATACCTGGATTATCTCAGTGGGCACAGTATAATCACGTGGGTCCTTAAAAGTGGCAGAGAACTACCGAAGGAGATATTAGACTGATATAATCTCAGAAGATTCAGCTCAGGTTTGCTAGCTTAGAAGATGCAGGAAAGAGCCACCAATCACGGAATACATGCAGCCTCTAGAAGCTGGAAAAGGCCAGGAAAG
>NW_011494956.1:1402728-1421012 GCF_000754665.1 Bison bison bison
AAAGAATAGACTTGCTGACTCCTTGGTTGTATCCCGGTGAGACCTGTGTATGACATCTAATGTGCAGAGCTGTGCTGTGCTGTGCTAAGTCAGTTTAGTCATGTCCAACTCTTTGAGACACCATGGACTGTAACCCACCAGGCTCCTCTGTCCACAAGATTCTCCAGGCAAGAATACTGGAGTGGGTTGTTGTGCTCTCCTCCAGGGGATCTTCCCGACCCAGGGATCAAACCTGTGTCTCTTATGTCTCTTGCATCGGCAGGTGAGTTCTTTACTACTTGTGCCACCTGAGAAGCCCAATCTGTAGAGTTATAACATAATAAATTTGTGTTTTAAAGTTGTCAAGTTTGTGGTCATTTGTTATAGCAGCAACGGAAAACCAATACAGCACTTGTTATTATTGGTATATTAGGGCTTATTTTGTCTTCTGTTTTTCTCTTTGTTTTTCATTTCTCTGTTTGCCCTCACTTCTGTGAGTATTTGAATACTTTTTTTAAGAATTGCATTTTATTTGTGTAAAGTGTTTTTGAGAGTACCGTATTATATAGCTGTTTTTGGTGATTGCTCTAAGGATCGCTGTATGTATGCCTTCTCACGGTGCACTGCTGTTGCTGTTTTACCCTCCTCCATTATAATTGTCTTAAACATTTCCTCTACCTACATTTAGAACCACATCAGATCGTGTTAACACTTTTCTTTCAAAAGTCAAACATAAATTAGAAAACTTAGAAGAAAAGCTATTGTATTTACCATAGTTTTGCTTATTGTGTATTTTCTTCTGTCAAGAGATTCCAAGTTTTCTCCTATTTATGTTTCCTCTCTGTTTAGAGAAACTCCTATAGCCATTCTTTTAGAGTAGGGTTTCTGGTGACAAAAACTCTTTGTTTACATCTGACAATGCCTTGATTTCCCCTTAATTTCTAAAGGATGTTTTCAGTAGGCATAGGGTTTTAGTTTGACATTTTTTTTTTTTTCCTTTCAGGGCTTGAAAAATGCTTTGCTTCTTCCTTCTGGCCTTTGTGGTTTCTGATGAGAAATTTGCTATCATTCAAATGATTTTCCCCATATGTAAGGCTTTTTTCCCCCTATGGCTACTTTGAAGGTTTTTCCTTTGTCTTTAATTTTCAGAAGTTTCAGAAGCTTTTGGCATAGATTTATTTAGGTTTACCCTGGTTAAGGTTTGCTCAGCTTCTTGAATCTATAAGTTTATAGCTCTTGCCAAATGTATGGAAAGTTTTTAGCCATGATTTCTTCAAGTACATTTTCATCTCTGCCCTCTTTCTCTTGTGTCCTTCTGGGCCCCTGGTGACATTGATGCTAGATCTTCTATAATAGTTTCCCAGCCTCCTGAGGCTCTGTTTATTTAGTATTTTTTCTAATTTCTCATTATTTGGGGCAAGTTCTATCATTCTGTCTTCCATTTCTCTGCTTCTCTCTTCTGTGTCCTTCTGATGGGATGAGCTTTCCAAAATTGCTGCTGCTCGTGTTTGTATCCTCCTTCTGAATCCAGTTGCCTCCTGCCTTTTGGAAGCTCTTGAAGATCAGACATTGAGGCCTGGTGTGTTGCAGTCCATGAGGTTGCAAAGAGTCAGACACGACTCAGCAACTAAACAACAAAGATCAGCAAGTGAGTGTGAGCCAGGCTCCTTTCAAACGATTGCTTCTTCCCTGGATCCTGGAGGATGTACATCTGTTAAGAGTGGAGTCCCTATTTGCCACAGTCCTCTGGCTCTCCTGAAAGTAAACCCTGGTGGCCTTCAAAGTCAAACATTCTAGGGGCTCATCTTATTGGTGTAGAACCCATAGGCTGGCTAGTCCTTCCTGGGGCTTGGACCCCTTGCTCCTTGGGGAGAACCTCTGGAATTGTAATAATTCTCCCATTTGTAGGTTGCCCACTTTGTGGTATGGGTCTTGACCATACCACATCTCCATCCCTCTTACTCACCTCATTGTGTTCCTTTTTTATATATTTAGTTATCGAAGACCTTTTCTGCTAGTCTTCAGGTTGTTCTCATTGCTTATTGCTCCTAAATATTTGTAATTTTGGCGTTGGAGTGAGAGGGTGAACTCGGGATCTTTCTTCCCCTCCATCTTGGCTATTCCCTCTGAATACTGCTCATTGATGCATTTCTACCAAGGCTGCTTTAACATCATTGTCAGATAATTCTCTTTGTCATCGTAGTGTTGGCAACTATTTTTTTGAATTTGATTTCAAATTCTTTTTGATCTTTGTGTGATGAGAGATTTTTATATTAGAATCTGGACATTTTACACTCTATATTGTGAAACTCTGGACCTTAAGCCTTCTGTTTTATCTGGCTTTCTCTGATGCTATGTGAATGGACAGGATTGTACCACTTCGTTGATACCAGACAAAGTTAGAAGTTCAGGTTCCTCCTTCAGCCTCTTTTGACACCTGAGTGGGGAGATGCTTTCCAATTGCTCAGCAGGGGTGGGAGTTCTGGCTTACTGTGTAGTCTCTACTGAGACCACACCAGGGATGGCCTTGATGTAGGGAAATTCCTGACCTTCTCCCAGGCCTCCCCCCATATTACTATAGTGGAAAGAGGAGGGGTGCCTGGTTACTACTGAGAGGAGGTGGAATTTCAAGCACCCAATGGTCTTCACCAGTGCCGTGGGAGAAGCTTTTTTCTTGTACAGTGGAGACGAAAGTCCTAGCTTAGTACTTAATGCTCTCTGACTCCACACTGGCAGGGGTGTTGGGGCTTCATTACAGCCTCATGAGGGTAGAAGTCTAGGCTCCACACTTGGCTTTTGCTGGTGTGGGTGTGGGTGAGGCCACAGTTCATTCTGTGGTGTTTGTCTGCAGTGGAGCTGTTATTATCTAAACATGTTCTGTCTTTTTAGGTTACTCCTTCCCTGGTCCTTTGCCTAGAAAAAGCAGGCTTTTGTTGGAGCTAATTTTTGTTTGTGACCACTGGGTAATTCTAAGTTGTCATATTATTATTTTTAGGCTGTGTTGCACATGCGAAATCTTAGTTCCCTGACCAGGGATTGAACCCGTGCCCCTGCAGTGGAAGTGTGGAGTCTTACCCACTGGACCGCCAGGGAAGTCCCAGATTGTTATATCATTTAATTCCAAGTCTGATATGTATGAAGCAGCAAGTAAACCCAGGAACTCACCATTGTGTGTCCTAGGGTCCCTAGCTAGTCTGCCACCTTCTCTCTCTTTCAGAGTCTTCTTTTTTTTTTTTTAATATTTGTTTATTTGGCTGCATCAGGTCTTCATTGTGGTGCATGGGCTTAGGTGCTCTGTAGCATGTGGGATCTTAGTTCTCTGACCAGGAATCGAACCTGTGTCCCCTGCATTGCACAGTAAATTTTTATTCACTGGACTACCAGGGAAGTCCCCAGAGTCTTGTTTTTATTTTATATATAATGTTCAGAGTTTTAGTTGTACTCAGTAGGTAGAATATGAAAATGTACCTCTGCTCTCTCTTTCTAGAAGTTGAAATCACCAGGGGCTGGTGGCTCAGATGGTAAAGTGTCTGCCTGCAATGTGGGAGACCCGGGTTTGATTCCTGGGTCAGCAAGATCCCCTGGAGAAGGAAATAGCAATCCACTCCAGCACTCTTGCCTGGAAAATCCCATGGACGGAGGAGCCTGATAGGCTACAGTCCATGGGGTTGCAAAGAGTCGGACACAGCTGAAAGACTTCACTTTCCTTTTTTCCTTGCTATCTCTACTGTACCAAATGCATATACGAGGCACCAAGCACTCCTTTTTTTGCTTGTTTGTTTTTAATTAATTTATCTAATATTCAAGGATAATTGCTTTAAATAATTTTACTGTTTTCTGTCAAACCTCAACCTATGAATCAGCCATAGGTATACGTATATCCCTTCCTTTTTGAAAACTTCTCCCATCTCCCTCCCCATCCCACCCCTCTAGGTTGATACAGAGACCCTGTTTGAGTTTCCTGAGACATACAGCAAATTCCCGTTGGCTATCTAGTTTACATATGGTAATATAGGTTTCCATGTTACTCTTTTGATACATCTTACCCTTTCCTCCCCTCTCCTCATGTCCATAAGTCTATTCTCTATGTCTGTTTCTCCACTGCTGCCCTATAAATAAAGTCTTCAGTACCATTTTTCTAGATTCCATATATATGTGTTAGAATATGGTATTTACCTTTCTCTTTTGGACTCACTTTACTCTGTATAATAGGTTCTAGGTTTATTTACCTCATTAGAACTGACTCAGACGTGTCCCTTTTTATGGCTGAGTAATATTCCATCATATATATGTATCACAATTTCTTTATCCATTCATCTGTCAATGGACATCTAGGTTGTTTCCATGTTCCAGCTATTGTAAACAGTGCTGCGATGAACAATGGGATATATGTGTCTCAATTTTGGTTTCCTCAGAGTATGCCTAGGAGTGGGATTGTGGGGTCATATGGTGGTTTTATTCCTAGTTTTTTAAGGAATCTCCATACCTTCTTCAATAGTGGCTGTATCGATTTACATTCCCACCAACAGTGCAAGAGATTTCCCTTTTCTCCACACTTTCTCCAGCATTTATTGTTTGTAGACGTTTTGATGAGGGCCATTCTGATTGGTGTGAGGTGATATCTCATTGTTGTTTTGATTTGTCTTGATGACTGTAGCTTTGTAGTATAATTTGAAGTCAGGAAGATTGATTCCTCCAACTCCATTCTTTTTTCTCAAGACTGCTTTGGCTATTCGAGGTCTTTTGTGTTTCCATATAAATTGTGACATTTTTTGTTCTAGTTCTGTGAAAAATGCCATTGGTAATTTGATAGGGATCACATTAAATCTGTAGATTGCGTTTGGTAGTATAGTCATTTTCACAATATTGATTCTTCCTACCCAAAACATGGACTATCTCCCCATCTGTTTATATCATATTTGATTTCTTTCATTAGTGTCTTATAATTTTCTGTGTACAGTTTTTTTTTTTTTGTCTCCTTAGGTAAGTTTATTCCTAGATAATTAATGTGTTTTGCTGCAATGGTGAATGGGATTGATTCCTTAATTTCTCTTTCTGATTTTTCATTGTTAGTATATAGAAATGCAAGTGATTTCTGTGTATTGATTTTGTATCCTGCAACTTTGCTAAATTCACTGATTAGCTCTAGTAATTTTCTGATAATACCTTTAGGGTTTTTTATGTATAGTATTATGTCACCTGCAAACAGTGAGAACTTTACTTCTTCTTTTCTGATCTGGATTCCTTTTATTTCTTTTCCTTCTCTGATTGCTGTAGCTGGGACTTCCAGAACTATGTTGACTAATAGTGGTGAAAGTGGACACCCTTATCTTGTTCCTGATCTTAGGGGGAATGCTTTCAGTTTTTCACCATTAAGAATAATGTTTGCTGTAGACTTATCAATATGGCCTTTACTATGTTGAGGTAGGTTCCTTCCATGCCCAGTTTTTGAAGAGTTTTAATCATAAATGGGTGCTGAATTTTGTCAAAGTCTTTTTCTGCATCTACTGAAATGATCATATGGTTTTTATCTTTCAATTTGTTAATATGGTGTATCACATTGATTGATTTGCATATATTGAAGAATCCTTGCATCCCTGGAATAAACCCAACTTGATCATGGTGTATGAGCTTTTTGATGTGTTGCTGAATTCTGTTTGCTAAAATTTTGTTGAGGATTTTTACATCTATCTTCATCAGTGATACTGGCTTGTAGTTTTCTTTTTTTGTGTTGTCTTTGTCTGGTTTTGGCATCAGGGTGATGGTGGCATCATAGAATGAGTTTGGAAGTGTTCCTTCCTCTGCAGTTTTTTGAGAGTTTTAGAAGGATAGGCATTAGCTCTTCTCTAAATGTTTGATAGAATTCTCCTGTGAAGCCATCTGGTCCTGGGATTTTGTTTTTTGGGAGACTTTTGATCACAGCTTCAATTTCAGTGCTTGTAATCTGGTTGTTCATAATTTGTATTTCTTCCTGGTTCAGTCTTGGCAGATTGAACTTTTCTAAGGATCTGTCCATTTCTTCCAGGTTATCCATTTTATTGCCATATAGTTGTTCATAATAGTCTCTTATAATCCTTTGTATTTCTGCATTGTCTGTTGTAAGCTCTCCTTTTTCATTTCTAATTTTGTTGATTTGATTCTTCTCTTTTTTTCTTCATGAGTCTGGCTAAAAGTTTGTCAATTTTGTTTATCTTCTTAAAGAACCAGCTTTTAGTTTTATTAATCTTTACTACTGTTTCTTTCATTTCTTTTTATTTATTTCTGCTCAGATCTTTATGGTGTCTTTCCTTCTACTCATTTTGGTGTTTTTTTGTTCTTCTTTTTCCAGTTGTTTAAGGTGTAAAGTTGCCTGGAGAATCCCAGGGACAGGGAAGCCTGGTGGGCTGCCGTCTCTGGGGTCATACAGAGTTGGACACGACTGAAGCGACTTAGCAGCAGCAAGGTGTAAAGTTAGGTTTTGTCTATTTGATGTTTTTCTTGTTTCTTGAGGTAGGATTGTATTGCTATAAACTTCCCTCTTAGAACTGCTTTTGCTGCATCCTATAGGTTTTGAGTTGTCATGGTTTCACTGTCATTTGTTTCTAGAAATTTTTTTATTTCCCTTTTGACTTCTTCAGTAACCTGTTGGTTATTTAGAAATGTGTTGTTTAATCTCCATGTGTTTGTGTTTCTTACAGGTTTTTTCTTGTAATTGATATTTAGTCTCATAGCATTGTGGTGGGAGAAGATGCTTGATATGATTTCAATTTTCTTAAATTTACTGAGGTTTGATTTGTGACCCAAGATATGGTCTGTCCTGGAGAATGTTCCATGTGGACTTGAGAAGAAGGTGTATTCTTCTGCATTTGGGTGGAATGTCCTGAAGATATCAATGAGATCCATCTCGTCTAATGCATCATTTAAGACTTGTGTTTCCTTATTAATTTTCTGTTTTGATGATCTGTCCATTGGTATGAGTGGGTGTTAAGAGCTCCCTTATTTTTAAGTCAGAGAAAAAGATGTTCAGAGGAATTAGATGACCTCTTAAGGTCACAGCCTTATCTGGTGGCAGAGCCAGAGCTAGGCCCAGAATGCCAGTGCTTTTCACACTGGAGTTTTTTTCTTACTTGAATTATTCATTGTCACCACTCAGGCTTCATTCAATTGTGGTGGGAAAATCACTGGTGTGTTCTAGGGAGAAAAGTTCATGATTGCTTTACTTTTATAAAGGCTCATTCTGGCCACCATATGGAGAATAAACACCAGGGAGGGCACAGGTAGACACAGAGAGACCAGTGAGGGAGCCACGGCAGTGTCTTCCACACTTAGCAAAACACTCTCAAGTTAACAGACGAATGCAGATAAGTGCCTCATAAGAGATCAAATATCATTTCTTAAGAAGTGCTTGGTGGATAAGAAGAACAAGATGTCAGAGGAGTAGGTGTACATGGAGTACATCTCTCTCCACAGATACATCAGGAATACATCTTCAGACACAGAAGTACATGCAGAACACCAGCTGAGAGTGGACAGGAGTACCTGACCAGTGGAAAAGATTATATACAGCCTTGCAAAACTCAGTAAGATGAAGGAACTAGGGGGAAATACAGGCGTGTTAGTAGGACTGGACCTGTCCCCAGTGGGTGGGGGAACTGAAGCAGGGGTCCGATTCCCACAGTGGGCCAATTGTCTGAGTCAGAGGAGGAACATCTAAGGCTGAGAGTGAAACAGCTGATCTGTGGCAGCCTAAATGGAATGAGAATCAGATTGTCCTTGTTGCAGCCAAACATACCACAGATAGGAACACTGGTCTCCTGGAAGGTGCAGCGGATGCGAGCTGGAGTTTAGGGACTGTGGAGCCATCAAAAGGCGAGGGCTGCTATTGACTGTGTAGAGACGGATTGAGGGGGTATGAGGGAGGAAATCATGGTGGGAAATGCCAGTGGAGGAAAGCCAGGGAGCCATGGAAGCAAGGCGATACTGCTGAGTCACGCATACGGCGTGGAGCCATCACCATAGCCTCTCTTTCCCTACATGCCAGCATCAGCAGTGTGGCTGAGGGCAGCCAGGGGCAGTGTGGCTGAGGAAGAAGACCCAAAACCTTCTCACCAAGTGCACAATCAACTAAACAGACTCTGTGTCTATGGAATATACTAAGGGCCATTGAGAGCTCCACAAAAGAAAACACACTAGCTCTGATAGCTGTGGACATTGGAGGCAAGAACACACAGGAGTAGGACCAGATTAGAATCTGAGCTGCCCCCACAGCAGGTCCAGAGATCAGCACAGTGTTGGAGGGCATCCTAGGGAGGTAAGGTGGACTGTGACTCCCAGCAAGGAAAAGGACTCTGACAGGAGTGACTCAAGAGAAACACTTATTATTCTTACTTTTTTACTTGTTCTGTAGATTCTTTTGGATTTTCCCCCCCTTTTTTCCCCTCTGTTGCAGCTATTGATTTTATTGGCACTAGGAAATCCAAATATGCTTTTGAGCTTTTTTTTTTTTTTCTCAGTCACATTTTATATTGTTGTCATAAACCGCTGCCTCTATATTGTGCTTTTGCAGTTCTGTGGAGTTTTCCTCTCTCTCTCTTTTTTTTCCTCTCTTTTTTAAATTTTAATTTTTTTAAACCTATAATTATTTTTTCTACATTTATTCTTTTGTATACTTTTCCTACTGTTCTTTTCCCCTTGCAGTTAATCTTTAAAGTATATAAATCTTCTTTATCTAACTCTATTTAACTTTACATATCTAATCTTTCTTTCTTTACTTTCCTCTTACCATATTTGTTAGTTTTGTTTTCACTGCTTTATTCCCCACTTGGCACCTTGCTTCAGTTTTGTTTTCCAGTTTGTGTTTAAGTTAATTTTGTTCTTAACTGGTAGATATAATTTTTTATTTCCTTTGTTTCCTGAATCAGTCTACTATACTTTATTTTTCTTGGACTGTTTTCACTTTGCTCATGGTATATGTATATGTGTATATAGCATTATTTTAATTATCATTTGCCATATTTTGTAGCTGCCAGTTATCTGGGGTTCATTTTTGGTTTCTTGTTTTTGGATATTTTTTCTAATCTCACTTAGTTCAGTTCAGTTCAGTTCAGTCACTCAGTCATGCCCAACCCTTTGCGACCCCATGGACTGCAGCACGCCAGGCCACCTTGTCTATCACCAACTCATGGAGTTTACTCAAACTCATGTCCATTGAGTTGGTATGCCATCCAACCATCTCATCCTCTGTCGTCTCCTTCTCCTCCTGCCTTCAATCTTTCCCAGCATCAGGATCTTTTCAAATGAGTCAGTTATTCACATCAGGTGGCCAAAATATTGGAGTTTCAGCTTCAGCATCAGTTCTTCCAATGAATATTCAGGACTGATTTCCTTTAGTATGGACTGGTTAGATCTCCTTTCAGTCCAAGGGACTCTCAGGAGTCTTATCCAACAGCACAGTTCAAAAGTATCAGTTCTTCGGCGCTCAGCCTTCTTCACAGTCCAACTCTCACATACATACATGACCACAGGAAAAACCATAGCCTTGATTAGACAGACTTTTGTTGGCAAAGTAATGTCTCTGCTTTACAATATGCTATCTAGGTTGGTCAAAACTTTCCTTCCAAGGAGTAAGTGTCTTTTAATTTCATGGCTGCAGTCACCATCTGCAGTGATTTTGGAGCCCAAGAAAATAGTCTGACACTGTTTCCATTGTTTCCCCATCTATTTGCCATGAAGTGATGGGACTAGATGTCATGATCTTAGTTTTTTGAATGTTGAGTTTTAAGACAACTTTTCAGTCTCCTCTTTCACTTTCATCACCAGGCTTTTTAGTTCCTCTTTGCTTTCTGTCATAAGGGTGGTGTCATCTGCATATCTGAGGTTATTGATATTTTTCCCAATTATCTTGATTCCAGCCTGTGCTTCATCTAGCCTGGCATTTCACATGATGTATTCTGCATATAAATTAAATAACCAGGGTGACAATATGCAGCCTTGACATACTCCTTTCCCATTTTGGGACCAGTCCATTGTTCCATGTCCAATTCTAACTTTTGTACTGTTTATGGGATTTTTCATATTTGTGTAGAAGCATAAATCTTGTCTTTGAATCCAGACAAGTGGAAATCTTGTCTCTGAGTCAGTTTCCTTAGCATATTTAGGTCAGTTTTATTTGTTTACAATCTGTTCATCTCACTCATTATGTTAGCAAAGTTTTGCACGTTAAGTGGCTTCAGTTTCGTCCAGCTCTTTGAGACCCTACGGACTGTAGCCCGCCAGACCCCTCTGTCCATGGGATTCTCCAGGCAAGAATAGTGGAGTGGATTACCATGCCCTCCTCCAGGGGATCTTCCTGACCCAGGGACAGAACCTGTGTCTCTTATGTCACCTGCATTGGCAGGTGGGTTCTTTACCACTAGCGCCACTAGTGAAACCCAACAAAGTCTTACAATAGCCTATATAATTACTACAGAGTCTGAAATTCCTCCCCACTTTGTGGTTACCATATCCTCTGCTTGTAATGCATTTCTCCTAGATACTAGTGTGGCTGACTTCTCATTAACTTGTTGAAGGTCACCATCACAACAAGGTCTTCTCTGATTTTACCCTATTTTCAACTGAATCCCTGTCCCCTTCTCTAAACCTGAAAATCATTGTCCTTTCCCCTGTTTTATTTTTCTCTTACACACTCACTTACCATCTTTATTTTCTATGTATTTTATTTCACTTAACTATCCCATTCATTACATTTTCCTTCTTCTAGAATGTAATTTCTATAACTGCAGAGGTTAATTTTTTAGCATTTCTTAACTGCTATATATCCAAAAATTTTAAGAGTGCCAAGTTGCTCAAAAATATTTGTCAAATGAATCTTAAATTTATGTCTAGTGGTGAATCTAACTTCACTTTGTCATTGACATTAACAAAGAGAGAGGAATGGTTAAAGTCCCTTAGATCCTTCTTTTCATCATCCTTGGGCTTCGTTTGTATATATCAGTCACCCAGCACATTGAACTAGGCTTCTGAAGGTGTTTTTATTGTTTTTAACTTCAGTATCAAATTAATTTGAGGAATCAGATTGCAGTAGCACTTGGAACACAGGAGAACAATATTTTTAGGCTAACAAAATGCACAAATTTACAATATTAGAACTGTCTACAGAACTTACCAAGATTTTATATGTTGGAGTATGACATCATGCAAAATGAAATCACTGATTCATGCACCACCCAGTTTTGTTATCAAGAGCAGCTCATCTTCATGACTCTTTCAGCCCTAGACTACTTTGCTAAGTGTTGATGCTGAACTATGGCTGGAGATGCAGGTGATTATGCAAAATCTTTCTCAGCATGTATTTTACACATGTGCTTTTATGGACCCAGACACCTTAGCTGGTGTCCTATCTGATCATTTGCATCTTCCCTTAGAAATGAATTCCTGATCTGTGAGCCAGAAATGACTCAGAGGGAGAGCTGGAACTATTATCTTCTTAATTTGCTTTGAAGAAGGATTAGTCCTATTGTTAATAATTCTGAAACACCAACTAGAAAGGAACATTTTGCTTGAAGACATAAATGTTCAAATTTTCAGTCTGGCCACCAACTTTAAGTCCAGTGAAAGTCTGGCTTAAGAGTGTAAGAAAAAAGACAACTTAAAAAAATAATTAATCTTCATTTCTTTTATGCCAATTTTTCTCATGAGCTCGAGTCTTACTTAGCAGTGCCAAGTCAAATCCTAGGTCTTACTATGAGACATGAGTGGAAAAGATAAAGAAGCAGAAACTTGAAAGTGAATCTTTAGTTTATGGTGCCTGTGCCTTTGGCTTCCCTCCAATTAGTTGGGGTCTTTGTAGGTTTCTGCTGAATTTTCTGTATTAAGTGGGGCCTGACATTTCCTTAGCCTATCCAGGAGGTCAGTTTTATTTCTTGCACAGGCTATTTATCTCATTTATTACATTAACAAACCATCGGGATGAGAAACAAACTGGTCTGGATGGAGGCAGCTTTCCTAATTCACGTTAACATATGAGGCAAGATTGCAACATCAACCCTCTTTACAAAAAAACAAAAAGCAAAACACAGAAGGTCCAAACCAACCACCCAAGTGAACAAAAAGTCCACTTTTATGAATTTTGCAGACTCTCCAGGTTGTCAGAAGGATTTTTTCTCATCATGTATTATAGACATTCAAGTTTCAGTATGATTTACCTTCTTGTTCTTTTATTTTATGGAGAACCAGATCTTGTGGAAATGGCTGTACATTATTTGAAAGAAAATGGATTGGAAATAGAAGCCAGCACTGAGCCCTGAAATATGAAATCCTGAGCCTGAATGGTGACTTAAAAATTCATCCTCTCTTAGATAACCTTATTTGATAAAGCTAGGCTGGTGAGAATCTCATGTATGATATGCCATGTTTCTAATATTAAAGGTCTTTTCCTTTACTTTCCTAAACATGTTTTTCAAATTGGTTTCAAGTTGATTTAGCTGCCTCAAGTGGAGTACAGCAAAAGCATAACTGCCCTGAATATGACAGATAGCTAGCAGCTGTTGTTGAAAAACTGACACTGCATTGGAACTGTCTCAACAGAAAAGCTGTGCTTTGCAAAGGCAACATGCTCTGAAATATTTGTGTCTGTGATATGCTTTTGCATGAAGTCTCTCCTGATGGAAACCCTGAGAAGGTGCATTTGCCATCTTCAGTTTTTGAATCATGAAACTTTCCAAGAAAGCAAAGTAAACCAAGAAATGTTATGTAAGTTTATCAATTCAGGCTCAACATTTTCTACAGTAATTTCATAGATATTTTTGTTTCCTATACTGTATATCACAACAGACTCTATCTATGTACGTTTGAATTCACTTTATGATTTTTGGCCTGATGAATGTGTCATTTTCATGTAGGTAGATAATATGGCAATATGTAATGTTAAGTGGGCCTTTGGGAAGAAAATGGAATTTATAAAAATAATCTAATCCATTTAGATATTTTTCAGCTCATCTTGGTGATCTTTTAATCCAAGCTTTTTCTTAAATACTGTATTTGCAATTTAAGCACTGCCACATGCTGCCACCGCTGTTACAAAGATACATTAGATTGATAGAATGATGCTGCATTCTTTATGACTGGAGAAAATAATGACTTCCTCTGTTCTCTCTAATCATGTTTTTATGGTTTGTTTTCCAAAATACTGCATACTTGACCTTAAAAGGGGATAAAGACTGCACATTTCATTTAACGAGTAATAAAAAGTTGGGTTCTCATTTTGCATTTAAACCTATGGGGAATACATTTTACTATAAGATATTTTCATTATGATCCCCAGGTCTCAGACAATTCTGGCTGACTCTGGCTGCTTAAGGACTGTGTATCTCAATAATTGAAAAATAGATGCAGTGGACTTTGACCTATTTTACTTTCTGTGTCTCCAAGTTGAAAACTACTTTTTAGTCTTCCATGAGATTTTAAGAAGCCACTATTTCAAGTAAAAGGAAAAACAAAAGAAAACGCATGCTTCATTTTTTTTCCCCAGTTCTTCACTGTTACCTTTTCATGGTCCTACCGTTATAAATCCTAGAATGAAAGGTAAAAATGTTACTGCCTGTTGCACCTTGTTTAAAAGGCAGAGCATATCGAATGTACTCTCTAAGAAAATTATATTATTTGAAGAGTTTTTTGCTTTAAAATTTAGATTTAAGAAAACTGTTTTTTTTCAGACCTTCAGATCTTTTTTTTTTAAATTTTATTTTATTTTTAAACTTTACATAATTGTATTAGTTTTGCCAAATATCAAAATTAATCCACCACAGGTATACATGTGTTCCCCATTCTGAACCCTCCTCCCTCCTCCCTCCCCATACCATCCTTCTGGGTCGTCCCAGTGCACTAGCCCCAAGCATCCAGTATCGTGCATTGAACCTGGACTGGCATCTCGTTTCATACATGATATTTTACATGTTTCAATGCCATTCTCCCAAATCTTCCCACCCTCTCCCTCTCCCATAGAGTCCATAAGACTGTTCTGACCTTCAGATCTTACATGAGGTAATTTGTGTGTCCAACATTATTCATGTAAATGGGAACAGCCTCAAACAGAACACTAACAATAGTTAAAACTGTTTTGAACATAATAAAAAGCTGAAATACTATATTCTTTTGGAAATGAAATGACATTGTAGATAAGAAAAAAAATAGTTTGCAACTTTTCCTTTATTTGGTTAGGAACCTGACCTCCCCCGATTTTGGCTACCTTAGACTTTACTCCTAAATTGTGAGGTTGAGGGATAGAATAGATTAAAAGAAAAAAATAAAATAGATTTTCAGAATTTCTGCCTGTCAATTTGGGCCGGAGATTTTTAATAAAAGTGCATTATTATTTGTGTACTGAAATGTCTAAAGCACTTCGGTAATGTCCGTTAACTCAATAAAGTGCAAAATTTATACGGTGGTGGTGGTAGTTTAGTTACTAAGCTGTGTCCGACTCCAGGGACTGTGGCCCCTCAGGCTCCTCTGTCCATGGCATTTCTCAGGCAAGAATACTTGAGTGGGTTGTCATTTCTTTCTCCAAGGGATCCTCCCAACCCAGGGATCAAGCCCAGGTTTCCTGCATTGCAAGTGGTTTCTTTACCAACTGAGCCACCAGGGAAACCCGGAAAATTTATATATATATATGATAACCCATATGGGCTTCCCAGATGGTTCAGTGGTAAAGAATCTGCCTGCCACTGCAAGAGGTGGAGGAGGCAATGGTTTGATACCTAGGTCAGGAAGATCCCCTGGAGGAGGAAATGGCAACCCACTCTAGTATTCCTGTCTGGATAATCTCATGGACAGAGGAGCCTGGCAGGCTACAGTCCATAGGGTTGCAAAGAGTTGGACACAACTGAGTGACTGAGTCACACACACTTGAAAACCCATACAACTTTTGCCTTAGTTATTGAAGATGGTACAATATTCATCTTTAAGAAGTCTTTGGAAATTTCAAGTAATATATTTTAGAAAATGTATCAGAGAATCTGTATGCTTCATTTTATTCTGACTAGCAACAAATGAGAAGTAATTTGATAAGTATATTTATTTTCTTCTTGGATTGATTGTAGGAAGATGCTGAGAGTTTCTGTTATTCTCATTATGCTTCTCTTAGCTTTAGTAGAGTATTGAATCCATGTTCTGTTGCCTCTTTTCAGAATAAATTATTAGCTTTAATGAAACAAAATATTCATAATTCACCTAATTCATTTAATGATCATTCACAAATTTGATGTTTCTATTGCTTTCTAACACAGTGTAGAAGACATGCTTCATTTATCATTGATTTGATGAATGTCAACTTATTTTCAAAATATCTAAGTGGATCAACCTTAAAAATTTAATCAGAAATTAGTGACTAAATTATGACTCAGCCTATACATAATCCAGGCAATATACTGCCACTTTCTAAGAAAGTTTTCAGATTTGTTTTTTTCAGTCTTAACAATTGACACTCATGACTTCCCAGGTGGTCCAGTAGTTAAATTTTAGCACTTCCACTTGAAGGGGTGCAAGTTAGATCCTTGGTTAGGGAACTATGATTCCACAGGCAGCACAGGGCGGCACTCCCCAGCAAAGCTCACAGATGATGCTCATAATCACAGAAGTCTCATTCCATAAAGGAGGGCAAGCCACAAAGTCTGTCTAGATGTCTGTGTGTGTATAGGAGGGGCAGCACTGGTGGATGGGGAGTTGTTGCAGGGTGTCCACTGTGTGACGAGCGTGCTAAGTAATTGCACAAGTCTCATTTTTGTGATGTGAACTTGTATGTTGGGAAAGTACATCACACCTTGACTAAGGTAGCTCACGCCTAGTTTCTCAGCTCTGACTATTGGTTTCCTTATTGTTGCTCGTAGTGAAATGACAGAGTAGGAAAGCCATGCAGCAGATTTAGTTATAGGGTCTTGGAGATGTTAGGGATTTTAGAGCTCATATAATCCACTTCTCTAATTTTACGGAGAAGGAAACTGGGACTCAGGAAGGTTAAGCAACTTTCTCAAAATACCACAGTCACCAAGTTATGGGCTTGTCAGTCTTCTGGACCATTTTCATGCATTCCAAGTGTTATTTCAGTGGTATGTGGATAAACTTTATTAGGCTGAGGATCTTTGGATTAGAAGGATTCCCTTATTTTATTTTTAGACACCCATCTTTGCTTCCTTTGCCATCTTGTTCCATTTTCTCTGGTGACATGTAGATTTTATAAGTATCCTGCTGCAGCTTTGTTGGGATTGGGGATTCTGAGAAACCAAACCATAAATTTGACACTACGGGGTTCGAGTGAAAGTAAATCATGACTTACCATGTATACCAGGGAGCTCAGCCCCAAATTGATGCAAAAATAGCCTAAACCTGCACTTCTTCCCGTGTGTTTCAAAATGCATTCTTTTGTGCTTCATTACCTGTTAAACTTTTATCAACATTTTTTTATTCAAGCCAGAGCTTGAAGAATGAAAACCGTAGGAAAGGATCAAAGCATTTGTTCCTCAATTTCCTTGAGCTGTTGTATGAATCTATTCATAGAAACATGTAACCTTCTGAGAAAAAGAAATCACCCAGTATCCAGTCCAGTCAGTGAAACACTCATTCCTTGTGTGTGTGTGTGTGTGAAGATATTATTTCCATAAGCCCATACTTTCTTTGTACTGGCATTGGGATACTATTACTCAACAAGCTACCTTGAATTCATTGTGAAAATAATCTCCCCTGGACAATTTAACAACTATTTTGTAATTTTTTACTTAATAACTGTAAACATTGAAGTATCATAAGATAGCACCATGTTTATTATAATAAATGAAAGCACCTTCCTGACTCCCAGCTTTCATCTTCATGAAGTTCTTTTCTCAGTGATTGTTTCTGGCATGTTTGTGCCATTAAGGGTTAATGTGTTTCCACCTTTATATTACGTAAGAAGAGGGCTGCTCTTTAAAGTGTGTATGGGTATACCTAGAGCTGGTTTTGGTTGACACAACTTAATTAGAAGTATAAATTATTACATGACTCTTCCATTCTTCACTGGGAGCTACAGTTAAAATGCTGGCACTGGCTAATTAATAGGCTCGATACTGCCTTGTCAGTGAGGCTAGTCCATAAAGGATTTGATGCTTTCTTTCCTGAAACAAACAAAAACAGCTTTGGAACTGTCAGGAAATAACAGCAGCTCTTGACGGCTAATCATTACCAGCTTTTGTCATGTGGTTGTAATTGTTGCATGAATTCTGCTTCAATCAGGAAAAAATATGCTTAAGTGCCAGTAAAAGTTTTTATGCTGCTATGAAATTTTGCAATTTATGGCTTTGTACAGATCAGCTTGGGTTACTAGGCAACACCAAATGTATCGTTCACTCAAATTATTCCTTAACCCCCTGCATTGCTACAAACTCTAGCAAAAAAACCCCAAAAAAACAAAAAATAACCCTGTAATAAACTATGATAACATAGGGTTAAATCTGATGACAAATGTGATACTAAAAGAAAAAAGAAGTATTTAAAAACTACACTGGATGGAAAGCAATCTGAGCATTTAGAGCTGTTTACCTCAGGAAAAAAAAAAAAGTAGTTCCAAATGAATTTAATGATCATGTAGTTCTCTGATTGGCCATTAAGCAGGCCAGGTTTTTGGCACTTAAGCAATCATATTTGTGATGCTGGTTTTAATTAAGAAGTACACTGCAGGATATTCAATGACCAGGGAAGTGTGGTATTGCTGCTTGCTTGCTGTGCACCCATATGCATTTGAGAGAATATAAAACCCCAAGATATAATGACTCTTTCTCCATCTTTAAATAGACAGTCTGCCTGAGATTGTGCACTGCTGCACAGACTGAGTCTTAGAATCTGCATGAAGTCTGAGCGTTGTCATTTAGTAGGCAAGAAATTGCAGCTTGTTCCTCAAAGTAGTACCAAATTAAGTGGCAGGGACAGAGCCATAGACACTTCTGGGGTGTTTGATGACTCAGAAGGATATTAGGGAAACCCTAGAATCAGTGTGGGAGTGGCTGTAGTAACCTTGGTTTGTGGTTTGGAAGTGCTTTCTGGTTTGAATGCCTTTAATGTTTTAAGTTTCTGTTATGATTATTCTCAAGCAGCCAAAATGATATCTCACAGTCATCATGTCAAAAGTAACAAAAAATGAGTTTCGAGCAGAAGCTCCCCAAATTTCATTTTAGCCCAGTATTTGTATGTAGGAAATGCTTCCGGGGTGAAAGCATGTGGCTTACATACCTCAGAAGCAGGAGACTGGAATTCAAACTCTGACTGAACTCTGACTCCCGTGCTGGATTGTCACTTTAAAGTTT
>NW_011494956.1:1421112-1422939 GCF_000754665.1 Bison bison bison
TTGAGGAGCACTGCTTCAGATTCCTCCCTGCTGGGAGGGGAGGCCCTTTGCTTTGCTGGTTCAGTGTCTCAGTTGCTGGGAGTCATGACCCTGGGGGGGATGTGGAAGTTGTCACTATGAAGAACTAACCAGGACAAGCTGCTACTGAGATGGGTTGGCTTATGAGAGCTGCTGCCACATGGAACTCGGTTTCTCTTTTCAGGGTGCGTGCTAAGTCACTTCAGTCATATCCAACTCTTTGTGACCCCACGGACTGTAGACTGCAGGCTCCTATGTCCATGGGATTCTCCAGGCAAGAACACTGGAGTGGGTTGCTATGCCCTCCTCCAGGGGATCTTCTCCACCCAGGCATCAACCCAAGTCTCCTATGTCTCCTGCCTTGCAAGCGAATTCTTTACTGCTGAGCTACCAGGAAGCCCTTCTCTTTCCTAATTACCAGCAAATCAATCTTCCTTTGTCTCCATTCCCAGATCCCCTGGGGTTGACATGTCATTTCCTTTAATTACCTTTTTCTATTATCAGAGCTGATCAATGGTACAACTTTAAGAGTCCTAGAAACATCTTCTACTCCAAAGTTCTCTTTCCTTGGATGATATTTAAGAGTTGGCATTCTGCTTCTGAAATTCCATTCCTTGTAAGGTATTGTCCTGTGTAAAAGCAAAAAGCCTCTGGAAGGCTAGGTTCACCTTCCAGGGCTATGGTGTCATTAATGAGGAGGTTACAGAAAATCACTTCCAATAACTTCTCCTTTCTTATAATTGATAGCAAAAGAAACTTTATTAGAGACTTTCTGATAGAACTGACTCTTAACTGGATAAGGGGCAAGGGAAGAAAAATTTATAAAAGTAAGGTATTTTTAAGTAAGAGGATAACCAAAAAGGTTATGAAAAGAATGTATAGTTCAAGGGAACAAAAATTAATTTTTAACTTCAGTAAAACTTTAATACAAGATACATTTTTTATCTTTAAAAAATTTAAGGTTATATTGACTGCATCACTAATTTTTATGTTTGCATGCAGTAAACAGAGAAAATTATTACTTAGAATGTGTACTTCTAGTTATTACATAGTAATTTTTATTTTAAAATAAAGATGACGTTTAAAATTTTTCAAACAACTGTGGAATATGGGAACTTCTTAAAAACTAATCCCAATGATATATTAAATGGAGATAAGGAGAAAAAAGGTTGAAAAGGTGGTACCACTTAAAATATATTGGAAGAACTCCATGAGTATGTCTTCATGAGGGGATACCCACATAGATCATGGGGACTCTTCCATACACAAAGAAGTGGATAGTCCCTGGCACATAGGAACAGCAGGAAGTGACGTATCAGATTGTCAGAAAAGCATGAGGATTGATGGAGCATGAATCCTGAGTAAATCAATTATGGAATCCTCCATTCCATGAGAAATTTTTCTACTTTCTACCATTGGGACTGGCAATACTACTATTTGAGGACCATTGGACTGTCAGTAACTGGGTAAACAATTCTTTATCTTAGTGGTGTGTTCTGAAATTTCTCTAACAAAATATTCTGAGAGTCTACTACACTGGGGAGAAGATGAGTCTCTGTCTCAGGCATGGCTAATATTCAGCACTGGGGAGCTTGTGACATGAATGACTAGGTTGTTTTCTGTCAGAAAATAAGAGAAGCTGGATTTGCTTCTTCCAAGGGAATCGGTGATGAAAGAGGAAAGAGTGCAGAGAAGGAAGGGGATGATGTGTGAGATGGGGTGAAGATGGGGACTGCATGGGGTTTAGGGTTAAATGTCCAAAGTGATGGGGGGCTTTTTTGATTTAAGGGTATCCCTTAGTTCTTATAG
>NW_011494956.1:1423039-1438409 GCF_000754665.1 Bison bison bison
TTAGTTTTATAGGTGTGTGTGTGTGTGTGTGTGTGTGTGTAAGTAATTGGAGCTGTTTCACCTTTGTGTCCCATAGAGCAGGGATGTTCTGGTTTGGAATAGTGAGATGTTGTTTAATGTGAACTAGGGGAAGCAGATGGCTATGATTAGACCACAGAAATTAAAATTTCTAAGACTTCTGCAGAAAATTCTAGACATCTTGGACTTTCTCAGGGAATCTGAGTTGATCTCATCTAAGATTTTAATGGACCTATAGGCTCCACTGACATCACAACTATATCACTATACTATTGTATGACTCACATCACAGTACTGGATACCCTCACATCACCACCTCCGTTGAATGGTCATGCTCTCGACTTTTATAGAGCATTACAGGAACAATATAAGAATCACACCTAAATGAAAGATGTTGCTTAGAAATGATCTGTGAGGTTGCTCTACATCTCCATTCACCAATTATTTGTGAGAAATTTCTTTAGGAATTCAGCATCAAGAAGACTCTGCTCCATTTCAGAGCCTTGTCTCCTGTCACTTCAATGAAAATTGCTGGAGATGTTGTGATATTTGTCCCCAGAAGGTCAGAACTCAATATTTTTCTCAGTCACAACTACTCTGTTAAGCCTGCATTATCAGTGGGTTTTGCTTCTTCCTTTTTACTGTCTTTATTTCTGATTTCTAGTTTTGTCCTGTTTTAAAGTCTTCATTAGAAGCTGCTCAAATCCTCTGAGGAAATATTTAGAGTAAAAATAATTCACCCTGATTTTGTTCAATAAAAATTTTGTTAGAATCACGTCAAATGCTAGAAATACTATAGAATTGGTGGAGCCACCAACTGCACCGCCAGGCGCAGTTGTTTCCTTTCTGCATTTAGTGTCTTCTCTGTGGATTAACTGCTCAGTGGAACCCACACCTTCATTTTGCTTTCCATGGCAGTGAGGATGTAACCATTTGGCTTTACATCATGCTACAAGCTGGCCTTTGGTCCTAATATTCATGGGTGAATTTAAAATATACAGCTTGGGGACTTCCCTGGTGGTACAATGAAAAAGAAATCATCTTCCAGTGCAGGGGACATGGGTTCAGTTCCTGGCCCAGGAAGATTCCGTATGCCTGGAGTAACTAAGCCTGGGTACCACAGCTACTAAGCCTGCGCTCTAAAGCCCACGAGGTGGGACTACTTAAGCCCATGAACCTAGAGCCTGCTGCACAATAGAAGACACCAAAGCCCATGCACTGCAATGAAGAGTAGCCCCCTGCTCGCTGCAACTAGAGAAAACCAGCCTGCAGCAAAAAACTCAGTGCATCCAATTAAATAAATACATTTAAAAAATAAAATAAAATATACAACTTGTTCCACAAGCCTTAATAGATTTGCCTGTTTATCCCCCACCAAACGACACTGCTCTTTTTCATACAATTTTCCATGAAATATATTATTTGGATGACATTCACATGCAGTGACATTTGAGAAGGTGAGTAGGAGCACAGAAAAGAGGTGGGGTTATATTTCATGGATAATAAAAATCAGGAGACCAATACTTTCAAATGGATACCATGCACAGCAGGTAATTAATTCACACTGCTGAAATGGTGCTCTTCCCTTCCTTCTGGACCCCAGGGATTCTCAGCTTTGACCCTAGTGACATTTTGAACTAGAGAATTTTGTTTGTTTGTTTTGCTATATGGGACTATCTTGTGCATTAAAGAATGGTTAGCAGCTTCCCTGGTCTCTAAAGAGTGTATGGCAGTAGCACTTTCCTCCCCTAAGTTGTGACATTCAAAACTGTCCCCAGACATTGCCATGTTTCTCTGGGGAGTGTATCATTCCCAGTTGAGAATGATTGATCTACCTCTTTGCTCAACTTTTCTATCATGATATGCTATATTAATACTTTCTTCATTACTATATTTTTTGGATATTTGCAAGTTCTGTCTCTTTGTTTATTGAAGCACAGTTGATTTACAATATTAGCTTCAGATGCACAGCATAGTGACTCAGTGTTTTTATAGATTATACACTATTAAAAGCTATTTCAACATAATGGCTGTAATTCCCTGTGTGTACATGCTCAGTCACTCACTCGTGTCTGACTCTCTGTAACCCCATGGACTGTAGTCCACCAGGCTCCTTTGTCCCTGGGATTCTCCAGGCAAGAATACTGGAATAGGTTGCCATTTCCTACTCTAAGCGTTCTTCCCGACCAGGGATTGAACCTGAGTCTCCTGCCTTGGCAGGTGGCTTCTCTATCACTGAGCCACCTGGGAAGCCCGTGTGTGTGTATACACACACAATATCTTCTTTATCCATTTGACTCTTGATGGACACTTAGGTTGCTTCCATTGTAAATGTCGCTGCTCTGAACATTGGAGTGCCTGTATCTTTTTGAATTACTGTTTTCATTTTTTTCCAGATACATACCCAGGTGTGGAATTGCTGGGTCACATGGTAGTTCTATTTTCAGGTTTTTGAGGAATTTGCATACTATTTTTGTGTAGTGACTGCATCAATTTACATTCCCACCAATAGAGTACAAAGGTTTCTTTTTCTTTACATCAACATTTGTTATTTGTAGACTTTTTGATGATAACCATTCTGACAAATGTGAGCTGATATCTCACTGTGGTTTTGCTGTAGATTTGTCTAATATTTAGTGATGTTGAGCATATTTTAATGTTCCTGTTAGCCAACTGTATGTCTTCTTTGGAAAAATGACTATTTAGGTCTTCTGCCCACTTTTGATTGTTTTTTTTTTTAAATTGAGTTTTATGAGCTGTTTGTATACTTTAGATATTAACCACATGTCTTTCAATTCATTTGCAAATATTTTCTCCCATCCTGTTGGTTGTTTTTTTGTTCTTTTGTTGGTTTCCTTTGCTGTGCAAAAGGTTTTACATCTAATTAGATCTGGGATTTCTTTGGAAGGAATGATGCTAAAGCTGAAACTCCAGTACTTTGGCCACCTCATGCGAAGAGTTGACTCATTGGAAAAGACTCTGATGCTGGGAGGGATTGGGGGCAGGAGGAGAAGGGGACAACAGAGGATGAGATGGCTGGATGGCATCGCTGACTTAATGGACGTGAGTCTGAGTGAACTCCGGGAGTTGGTGATGGACAGGGAGGCCTGGCGTGCTGTGATTCATGGGGTCGCAAAAGAGTCGGACACGACTAAGCGACTGATCTGATCTGATCTGAGGTCTCATTTATTTATTTTTGCTTTTATTTCTTTTGCCTTATGGGCAGATCCAAAAAATATCACTACGATTTATGTCTGCTTGTGTTGTCTTCTAGGAGTTTAATGGTTTCAGGTCTCACATTTAGGTCATTCATCTACTTTGATCTTATCTAATCTCATTATTCTACATGTAGCTGTCCAGTTCTCCCAGCACCACTTATTGAAGAGACTGTCGTTTTTCCACCATATATTCTTGCCTCCTTTGTCATAGATTAGTGACTGTAAGTTAGTGGATTTATTTATTCTTGGTCTCTGTTCGTTTCACTGATCAATGTGCCTGTTTGCGCCAGTACACTTCTATTTGATCACTGTAGCTTTGCAGTATAGTCTGAAGATAGGGAGTGTGATACTTCCAGCTTTGTTTGTTTTTCTTTTTCTCAAGATTTCTTTGGCAGTTAGGTGTCCCTTGAAGGTGCATGGAAATTTTAGGATTACTTATATTAGTTCTGTGAAAAATGTTGTGGTATTTTGATAAGGATTATATTAAGTCTATAGATTGCCTTGAGTAGTATGGTCATTTTAATAATATTAACTCTTCCAATTTGAGAGCCTGGGATCTTTCCATTTCTTTGAATTGTCTTTAGTTTCCTTTATCAGTGTTTTATAGTTCTCAGATAATAAGTCTTTCACCTTCTTGGTTAGGTTTATTCCTAAGCATTTTAATTTTTTGATGTGATTTAAATGGGATTGTTTTTACCCTCTTTTTATGATATTTCATTGTTAGTGTAAAGAGAGGTAAAAATTTCTGTATGCTAGTCTTGTATCCTGTTACCTTCCTGAATTCATTTACTAGTTCTAATTGTTTTTGTGTGTAGTATTTAGGGTTTTCTATGTAGAATATCGTGTTTTCTGCATATAAAGACAGTTTTACCTCTTTCCTTTCAATGTAGATATCTTTTATTTCTTTTTCTTATCTGATTGTTGTGTGTAGGACTTTGATACTATGTTGAATAGAAGTCATGAGAGTGAGAATTCTTGTCTTGTTTCTGAATAAAACGAGAAGGCTTTTAGCTTTTTACTATTCAGTATTATGTTGGTTATGGGTTTGTCTACAATGACTTTAATTGTGTTGAAATATGTTCTCTATACTTTGATAAGAGTTTTTATCATGAATGGATGTTGAATTTCATCAAGTGCTTCTCCTACAGCAATAAAGATGACCATATGGGTTTTGTCTTTCCTTTTGTTAATATAATGTATCACATTGATTGATTTGCATATATTGTACAATCCTGTGACCCTGGAATGAATCCAACTTGATCATGGTCTATGATCTTTTTTGTGTATTGTTCTGTTTAGTTTGCTAATGTTTTATTGAGGATTTTTGCATCTTATATTCATCAAAGATATTGGCCTTTAATTTTCTTTTACTTTTTTTTTTTTATGTTTGGTCTGATTTTGGTATGTGGGTAATGGTGGCCATGTAGAATGAATCTGGGAGTGTTTCATCCTCTTCAGTTTTTTTGGAATAGCTGAAAAGGATAGGTATTAACTCTTCTTTATATGTTTAGTAGAATTTCCCTGTGAAGCCATCCAGTCCTGGACTTCCATTTACTAGGTTTTTTTTTTTTTAATTGCAAATTCAGTTTCACTACAAATGATCGATCTATTCAGATTGTCTGTTTCTCTTTGATTCAGTCTTGGCAAGTTATATGATTTTAGAAATAAGTACGCTTCTTTTAGGTTGTTATAATATTCTCTTATAATTTTTTTGTGTCTTTGTGGTATCATTTGTTATTTCTCCTCTTTCATTACTTATTCAAATTTTTTTTAATTAAAAAAATTAAACTTTTTGCTTTATATTGGAGTATGTTGATTAAAAATGTTGTGTTAGTTTCAGTGGTACAACAGAGTGATCCATTAATACATATATATGTATATGTTCTTTTTCAAATTCTTTTCCCAATTAGGTTGTTGAAGAATATTGAGCACAGTTCCCTGTGCTTTTCAGTTTCTAGTCAGTTTTCAATGAGAATTATTTAACATGTAGATTTATTTTTGATATGTTCATGGGGGGAGATGAGTTCCATGTCCTACTCTGCCCATCTTGATTCATCTCCTCTATTACTACTTTCTGATTCACACTGGCTGTTGGAATTTTCATCGTGTCATGGTCATCCTCTCAGCCTATGGCTGGATCACCTTATTTTTAAGTGTTTTCTGTGTAAACACTCCTTTATACCTGTTCTGCATCTTGAAGCAAAGGTAAAGAAGTGAATATCCTTTTCCTGAACTGTTACAGCTCTCAGCTTTCACTGTCCTGTATAGTATCCACTGTGAAGTGATTTTCAATGATACTGCTAGAACTGTCCTCAAGACTCATGGCTATGATCTTACTGCATTTATTCTTCTGGTCTCTGGATACAGTTGAGATAAATTACACTTCTGCTTTCATTATTCCAGGTATATTCTTCATCTAAATTTATTGCCAAATCTAAACTGTATAACTTAAAAGGAAATCGCTCAGAATGTAATTTCTCCAGAATGTTTTCTCAAAAGAACATCATTCCATTAAGTTGTAAGAAGATAAAATTTGACATTAAAAATTAATTTAGGAATTTTCTTCCCCCTTCCATTTAGTAAATGCTGTCTAAATTCTTGTCTACAACAAGGATTAGAGCATTGAACTAATTACTGTGGCAGTTAGCAATCATAGCCTGTTTATTTGCTAGACTCAATATAAGATCATCCAAAATCAAATTACAATAAATGTAAAAACTAGTATTATGCTGTATAAGGTCAATTAGTGCTTTCCATTAATGAGCCCATCTTTCAAAGACAATATTGAAATTCTAACTTAAGACCTAGTAAGTATGTTTAAGGCAAAGCAAAATAATACACATGTTGATTTTGTGTAGACTTGGGCAATATTTTGGAAGGTACCCACATGATTCATATTTTGTGATGCTATTTTCTTGGAAGGAGGCAACATAGTTTAACAAATAAGAACACAGATTTTGGAGTCAAAGTGTCTGGGTTCAGATTTCAGCTCTGGCATTTGCTAGTCATGTTACCTTGGATGAAATATACAAAATCTCTTAGCCTGTTTTGTCTCATTGGATGATAATAGAACTGATAAGACTGGTTGTTGTGAGGATTACAAATATAATGCAGATAAGCAGAGAACTATGTCTTATATTAAGAATTTGATAAACGGTGGCTATAATGATTTTGCTGAAGATTGGATTTTAGTGGATTATTTTGACAGGAAGCTCGTCCCCAACCAGCTTGAGAAAAAAGGGGAAGTCTGGAGGCTAGTGTTGGCTCCTGGCACAGAAAGCCAGTTCTTGAATGATATCGTAAAGGCTTGGTTCCTCTCCAATTCTTGGTCCATTCTTTCATTATTTTGGTCTCATACGTTGCCTTTGTTCTTATGTTCCCTGTGAAAACATCAGAAAATTTCTGCCTTGCCTTTTTAGTGACCAGATGCTACATCTGCTTCTCACATCTACTTAATAAGTTCTGTATGAGGAGAAGTATCAATAATTTCAGATATGCAGATGACACCACCCTTACAGCAAAAAGTGAAGAAGAACTAAAGAGCCTCTTGATGAAAGTGAAAGAGGAGAGTGAAAAAGTTGGCTTAAAACTCAACATTCAGAAAACTAAGATCATGGCATCCGGTCCCATCACTTCATGGCAAATAGATGGGGAAACAATGAAAACAATCAATTCAGTTCAGTTCAGTTGCTCAGTTGTGTCAGGACTCTTTGTGACTCCGTGACTGCAGCTCACCCGGCCTCCTATCCATCACCAGCTCCTGGAGTTTACTTAAACTCATGTCCATTGAGTGGGTGATGTCATCCAGCTCCTTTCTTCCAAGGAGCAAGTGTCTTTTAATTTCGTGGTTTCAGTCACCATCTGCAGTGATTTTGGAGAAAAGAAAAGCTATGACCAACCTAGACAGCATATTAAAAAGCAGAGACATTACTTTGCCAACGAAGGTCCATCTAGTCAAGGCTATGGTTTTTCCAGTGGTCATGTATGGATGTGAGAGCTGGACTATAAAGAAAGCTCAGCACCAAAGAACTGATGCTTTGAACTGTGGTGTTGGAGAAGACTCTTGAGAGTCCCTTGGACTGCAAGGAGATCCAACCAGTCCATCCTAAAGGAAATCAGTCCTGAATATTCACTGGACTGATGCTGAAGCTGAAACTCCAATACTTTGGCCACCTGATATGAAGAACTGACTCATTTGAAAAGACCCTGATGTTGGGAATGGTTGAAGGCAGGACAAGAAGGGGACAATAGAGAACGTGATGGTTGGATGGCATCACTGAGTCAATGGATATGAGTTTGAGTAAGCTCTGGGAATTGGTGATGGACAGGGAAGCCTGGCGTGCTGTAGTCCATGGGGTCACAAAGAGTAGGACAAGACTGAGCGACTGAACTGAACGGAACTGAACTGGGGTGTTCAGCCAGGATTCCTATTTCTTCTATTGTTCAGTTTTTCAAAAAAGCTTTGTAAGACATGAAAAGAATCAAGAAATAGGCCCAGGGGCATATATGGCTCATCATCATTTTGATATTTGAAGCAAAACAATCATAACAGCAAACTGGCTTTTAATAGTTTCAAAATTAACATCGTTTATTTATCAAATTTAACTCTTGGGCACATAGATAAATATTTTCCTATCATGCTGTTTGAAGGGCAAATCTCAGGGTGCTTAAAACCTTAGAGAGTTATTATGCAAAATTTCTTTATATGAATGACTTAGAATTAAATATTAATAAAGCTAAATTCTCTCATTCTAAGGTGTTTTTTTTTTTTTTTTGGTGGTGGTGGGGGAAAGGCAGTAATCTAATTCTGCCTCTTTATCATAGTGAAAATTCAGTTATCTTATTCCTCAAGTAAGGTGGGTGGGCTTGTTGAATGAAGGCCTTTTCTGTTTTATATGGACAGGGTAGGATGCAGTGTTCACAAGGTCTGTGAGATCTGGAGAACATCCAGTTGATGGAGAGAAGGCAGGATCCAAGGTAGCATATACACCATATATTTGAGCAGGAGTTTTAGGGTGCTCATTTCCTCTCTTTACTTATATTTAATGGTTTGCTTAATACTTATGATTTCTTGGGCAAGAGAAGAGTGTTTTACCAGTGTGCTATCTCAGGGGAAGATCTCCGTTTATAATAATTTACACTAGTAGGTACTGTAGTACCCTTAGTCCCAGCTAAATTTGAGTCCTCTATCAGCACACCTCTTCCCCTCTAACACACTACTGGGTGCCCTGGTCCTCACTCTTTCATAAGGACAGTTGTGAAAAAAGGACAATCCACATGGTCCCTTATTAAAAATAGAGATCAAGATATTTGGGGCCTAGACTGATATCTTCTTGCTGGATGGTCAGTGGGTGATGTATTGACCATAACAGCAAGGAGATTCGTATTGGTGAAGTAGGAAGGAACACATGCAGATCTCAGCTCCAGAATATTATATTCTGTCCTAATTAGAGACATGAATCCTGGTTCTAAGTATAAGGTGGGCAGAGATAGAGCTGGGCGTATAGCACAGATAGAATCAGGGACTCAGGTATCTCTAGAACTTTCTTGCTCTGTTAACTTCACTCTCAGTAGAGACTAGATTTATCCAGAGTGGCAACATGGTTGCTATTAGATCCCAAGTTTACATCACACAACTCCTCTCTCAGTAACTTTCAACTCCAGTTGGACCAACTCTTCATCAGTGTCTGTTTAAAAAGTCCTTAGAGAAAAGGCTGTGAATAGTTCATTTCAAGCCTTATTGATGAACTATGGCCTGGGGATAGATTTAGGTAGGAAAATGGACATGTTCTTGGGTGAGTTGGGAAATTCCTATGGTAAGGGGAGAGGGACATTGTACAGATAGTTCCACAGTGTCCTCTACAGAAATCCATCAACAAGAGTGGCTGCAGTTATGGATGTCATATTTTAACTGATTTAGTCACATTGTTAAATTTGGAGAGTCTGGCTCTTTGATCGTCAGCTTCAATATTCCACCTCTTGCATTTCCCTTTACATTTATTTTCAGTCTTATCAATACCAATAGTGGATAAGTCAGAGGACTTTTTCCTTCCCCAAATGCAGCCTGCAATATATAAAATTTGTTGAATTTTGCCGCATACCATTTTCTGCTGTTTATCACTTGCTTCCCTTCCTGATATTTAGATTCTTTCTTCCTCTGCTTGGTCTGGATCCAGTGGATCCACCGTGGTTCTAGCGACTTAAGCATCTGTATGCAGCTCTCCTGGAGGTGTGCACCCTGACTTTTGAGGCAGTTTGTGGCAGCATCCAGGCCTCCGCCGCTTCTCAATTTTTTCATATCTCATCTGCTCTTGATTTATTTTCTTCACTGCTCTCAGGGAAATCATCCTCTACGCCAGTGTTCAAAATCCCCTGGGACTCCATTTCTTCACTCATTTCACTTCACTTTTGTGACCTGTCTGGATCTATTTTCTCTTCTTTGGAGCCTTTCCGTGGATTGGCAGCAAGCTACTTCTCACTTGGCTTCCTTTCATACTCCCTGTAACAGCTGGTTGAAATGTTTACTGTGCATTTTAAGCTGTATGTTACATAACTCTAGTCCCCTAGCATAGAATAGGTAACCATACAACATTTATTGAATCCATGAATTAATCAATTATTGGCTGAAAAAATGAATTTATCATGGGGGAAACTAGGATTTAAATGTAAATAGAAATATACAAATACATATATTGCACTTGAGCACTATATTAGTGCTCAATAATAACAATAATGAGAGCTAGGTGTTTCATTGAGCACCTAGATCCTCATGGTGAATATTCCTTTCTTATTAATTTACAAAATATCCCAGAAATAATGAATCCACCTAACCTCTAAATATGTTAATAAATAATAAACCATGGCATACCATCTTAAGATTTAGGTAAGCCGTTTCAACTTCAATATTAAATTGGTCTCACTGAAAAAGCAAGATTAATCATGAAGTTATCAATATCTATTTCACAAAATGGGGTGGGGAAAATCACTGTATAATTTGATGAAATAAAAGTGAAAACAAGGTCTGAAACTTACTTATACCAGTTAATCAATACATGAGATAGAGGGTATCTGATTACAATTATTAATATGTACCAGAAATCTTATCACCTGTGACTTATAAAATGCTCTAGCAAGTTTGAAGTACTGGTAATCATTTGGCTTAAATGACTATTGAATAAAAAATGAGCTGTTACACAGTGGACATGGAGGGAGCTCAAATAGGGTAAGTTTATGCTATAATTTGGAGAAGGCAATGGCAACCCACTCCAGTACTCTTGCCTGGAAAATCCCACAGATGGAGGAGCCTGGTAGGCTGCAGTCCACGGGGTCGTGAAGAGTCAGATACAACTGAGCGACTTCACTTTCACTTTTCACTTTCATGCATTGGAGAAGGAAATGGCAACCCACTCCCGTGTTTTTGCCTGGAAAATCCCAGGGACGGCGGAGCCTGGTGGGCTGCTGTCTATGGGGTCGCACAGAGTCGGACACGACTGAAGCAACTACGCAGCAGCAGCATGCTATAATTTGAGACCAGCTAGAATTTATTTTTTAGAAGTGATTCTTTGTGAAAATAGTAAAGGATGTTTGGAGGTAGTGGCTGGTATTATATACCTGTGAAATTTAAAAAATCATATAAAAGGAAAACGAGGCACATGTAACCACAGTTATTCACTAAATAACTGTATCCTTGGGAATGTGAACATAATATGATGCTTCATGAATCCTGCCCAACACCCAAGGCCTCTGTCTAAATGCTCCCCCCACCACACCTACCATCAGCTCCTTTATTTATCACACTAGTCTTTGGCCACTGTTGATGGAGTCAGATGAGTACCTGCTCTGTGCGGATTCTCCAGAATGACAATGACCTCTAGGATGAGGCAGCTGCCAAGGGCAGAAGAAATATTACAGCACTTTCTTCAATGCAGTTGCATCCCTGCTTTTGCACATGGCACTTGAATCTTCCCAGTACAATTTCCTTTTCTGCTGAAATCTATTAAACATTCCTTGCTGCTGAGGCTATGGTGAAATATGGTAGCACTGAAAACAGTTACGTTTTCTGGAAAATATTTGGCAAAAGGTATGTTAAGAATATTAAAAATGTTCATATCTGTATAATCATTTATCACACTTCTAGGAGTGTATCAGAAAGGATTTATCAGATTCATATACTTGAATGTTTATGTACAGTATAGTTTATGATACTGAAAAATCAGAAAAATTAAATGCTCAAAAATTTGAATACTAAAAAAAAAAAATTTGAATACTAGCAAACTGATGTGTCTGTATTTTGTAATGATATACAGTTACTTATTTATTCTTACATTTGTTTGGTAGTACCCAGTCTTAGTAGTGGCACAGAGGATCTTTAGTTACGGCTTGTGGGATCTAGTTCCCTGACCAAGGGTCACACCTGGGTCCCCTATATTGGGAGCATGGAGTCTTAGCCACTGGACCACCAGGGAAGTCCCCTACAATAAAGACTCAATAACTGTTTTTCTAAAACAAGTGTTAAATTGTTTTAGAAAAAAAATTTAATGGTGTAGCAAACTACTATGCTGTGTCATTAAATGGAAAATTTGCATACAAAATACATTATGATTTCAGTATCGTGATTTAAATATGTATGTGTATATAATGAATACAAGAAAACATAACAAGGTACCCGAATGTTCAAATGGTAATTTTTGAGCAGGAGAACTAAATATGGCTTTTTTTTTTTTACTGCTTTCTTACATAGTCTATGTTTCTTACAATTATCATGTATGTGAATAGAAAAACCCTACTAAAATTTTGTGTAAAATAATGTCTTATTTTAGTGTTACAAGGAACGAGTTTTTTTTTTTGTTGCATGACAAACTTTGGAAAACTCAAAATGGTATATTTATTCCATGTTGTGCAGTAGAAGAAAGTGTGTTCTTTGTATTTTCAATAGCAGCATATTAAATCTAAAACCAACAGTATTAAACTATCAGCTGTATCAAGATTTAAATGGAAATACATTTGAACTTATTCACAGTTGTCCTGTTTTAAAAATAAACCAACATTTATTTTAAGTAATGAAGATTAAATACATTGCAATAACATTATTTAATGTGAATATAACTTTGCCAAATTTTAATAAGATAGCAGTTTAGAGAGATACATGCACAGGTTGAATATATACTTTTTAAAACAGTAAGGAATATTTTATGATATATAATCTTTCACCACAAAATATATATACTTCTCAGATCTGAAATAAAAGTAACATGACTACCTGGGACTGGAATAACACCTTTACAAGTAATATAATTTTTATACATGACTACAGAAACATCATTATACAAATAGGCCACTCAGCTGGCATATTTCTGCAGTGTGAATCTATAAGACACGGGTTGGGTTTCACAACAGCTTCTGGAACCTGACAACTACTGCTTAGCCAGTCTTTGTATGAAATGCGCAGTAGCAGGTACAAGTGGGCCGCAGTTGCTAATAGCTAAATAGGCACGAAAGCTTTGCTGCCCTTTGGAAATTGGGCATGGCAGTCTTAAGCTCTTCTCTCCTGTTGCTCCTCTTGAGGTTTAATATATTCTAAGTACCTCATGGGAAATAGATGGGGAAACATGGAAACAGTGTCAGACTTTATTTTTTTGGGCTCCAAAATCACTGCAGATGGTGACTGCAGCCATGAAATTAAAAGATGCTTACTCCTTGGAAGGAAAGTTATAACCAGCCTAGATAGAATATTCAAAAGCAAAGACATTACTTTGCCAACAAAGGTCCATCTAGTCCAGGCTATGGTTTTTCCTGTGGTCATGTATGGATGTGAGAGTTGGACTGTGAAGAAAGCTGAGTGCCGAAGAATTGATGCTTTTGAACTGTGGTGTTGGAGAAGACTCTTGAGAGTCCCTTGGACTGCAAGGAGATCCAACCAGTCCATCCTAAAGGAGATCAGTCCTGGGTGTTCATTGGAAGGACTGATGCTGAAGCTGAAACTCCAATACTTTGGCCACCTCATGCGAAGAGTTGACTCATTGGAAAAGACCCTGATGCTGAGAGGGATTGGGGGCAGGAGGAGAAGGGGACGACAGAGGATGAGATGGCTGGATGGCATCACCGACTCAAAGCACATGAGTTTGGGTAAACTCTGGGAGTTGGTGATGGACAGGGAGCCTGGCATGCTGCGATTCATGGGGTCGCAAAGAGTTGGACACGACTGAGTGACTGAACTGAACTGAAGTACTTTCATGTGGAAATCAAAAATAACAGAACAAGAGCAGACTAGGGAGAGGACATTTCTCCCAGTAAAATTTTCCAAATCAACACTTTCATCCAGTTTCTGACATCAGTTCTTTGAGTGGGCATCATCTACCTAATGCAAAATATGGAGAATGTGGCTTTGCTTTGTTGAGTTGCAAAGGGAAAGAACTTTTGTTCAGAGCTGTAGACAAGTCAGTTCAGTCCACATAATCTATTTTCTCCTTTAATTCTGAAATGCAGTCCATGCTCATTTGGTAGTGAGGTGTTGTACAAGAATGTTTTTCTTCTCCTTCTTTAAGGTGACTTCACAGACAGGTTTCAAGTGTGTTACTCAACCTCAATGCATGGGGCAGGCTTCTTGGTAGAGGAGTTTCCATTTTCTGAGGGGCGGTAGGAGAGTGTGCTCATTTTTGTCGACAGGTTTGAGTGGGATTTGGCCTTTGGGGGAATGTATTTCAGAAGCTGTAGAAAATATTTTTTAAATTTTTTTCCTAGAAAGCCATAAAAGAGAGGATTCAGGCAATTGTTAAAATAAGCCAAGCAAATAGTGATGGGCATGGCAGTGTCAACAATATCTTCAATTTTACAGTCACGGATGAGGCCCAACTGAATTAACACATCCATAAAAGTGAATATCTGGTGGGGAACCCAGGAAAAGAAAAAGAAAAGCACGATTGCCAAAATTATCTTGAAAATATCATCTTTTCTTGGTTTGTTCTTCTGAATTTCATAAGCCTTCTTGAGGGTCTTCCAAATAAGAGTGTAGCTTGTAAGAATGATCAGAAAAGGAAACAAGAATCCCAGTATATTCTTGGTGAGGCCCAGCCCTACCGGGAGGGTAGAATTTTGGGATTCGTAATGGAAAGCGCAAACGGTGATATTGGTATTCTCGATGAAAAATACATTGCGGTGGATTATAGTTGGCAAACTGGCCAAACCTGCCAGCAGCCAAATAATGATGCAGGTGACTTTGGCCACAAGCATTGTGCGCCGGAGGCGGGACTTCATTGGGTGAACAATAGCCAGGTAGCGGTCAATGCTTAGACATGTGAGTAGAAACACGCTGGCATAGAGGTTGAAACTGACACTGGCTGAAGCGATCTTACATAGGTAATTGCCGAAGGGCCAGCGGTATTCCATAGCAGTGTAGACAGCCCACAGTGGCAAAGTCAGTAAAAAGCATAAGTCAGCCAGAGCTAAATTCAAAAGAAAAACACTGGCCACAGTCTTCAGTTTCATGTAAAAGTAAATGACAATCACCACCAAGCTGTTTCCAAATATCCCCACCACAAAGATAATACTGTATAAAGTAGGGATCATGATAAATATGTAATTGTGCCTTCCAGCTTTGGGACAATCATCTTGGATTCTTTTAATACCATCTTCGGCAGAAGAGTTGAGGATCATTTTGATCTCTTGGGTTAGTCAGTCTCAGACACTATGCCAAATGCACCTAGAAAAAATAAAAATGAAAAAGATGAAAAAAAATGAAATTTCTAGTTGTAAACAAATAGTTTTATTTCTTATTCATAAATACAGTACCTCAACTTTAGTTTTAGGAAAAAAAAATCAGATCATATTTTCTGGAGAAAAGCTGTAAGCAGAGAAAAATCTAAGATTGCACATTTAAATTAAGTTTCAGAACACATTGCTTTTCTATGGAATGATAAATATCCCCCAGATCAGTGGAAGTGGGTTCCTAGGTGAATATTTACATAGGTCCTTTGCCTTTTTTTCTAAGAGTAAATCCTAGATTAAAAAACATAATGTAAATCTCAGAAAATACTAGTGAATTAAATTAGTTATTCAGAAAGACTTGAGCTTTTCCTTAGGTAAGCAAGACTAATTGTCTTAAACCTCAGAAATGTGACATAGCTGTACCTTATTCT
>NW_011494956.1:1438601-1446060 GCF_000754665.1 Bison bison bison
TTCTTTTTTTTTTTTTAATATATATTTATTTATTTTAATTGGAGGCTAATTACTTTACAATATTGTATTGGTTTTGCTATACATCAACATGAATCCACCATGGGTGTACATGTGTTCCCCATCCTGAACCCCCCCTTCCACCTCCCTCCCCATATCATCCCTCTGGGTCATCCCAGTGCACCAGCCCCGAGCATCCTGTATCATTCTTTAACTTCCAACTCTGTGTAGCAAAAAGGCCTGAATCTCCTAACTTTTGTGCCCACAAGCCATTTCTGGAGTTTAATCTCAATTAACCATTTGCTTAATAAAGGATGTAAAATGAATGGATTAGGTCAGGATTACCAATAAAATGTGTTTTGTTGGGGTTCAAGGCAGCAGCAGCAGTTCTTTAGGATTTTAGGAAGAATCAGATGCTCTGAAATGAGCTCCATAAAGACCTCTGCAAATATTTGCTCCAATATTTTATGTAATCAACAATCAAGCTTTTCATTGATGTGATTTAGAGAAGCATCATAGTCCGCCCTAGACAAGAGTCTATCTAAAAACCCTTGGAGGGAAGCTGAAGGTGCTGTGATGGTCACATGACAGGATGGGGCACAGGCATGCTCTGAGGTGAAAGGCAGCCCTAGGCATCGGCTAGGCTGGCCAGGCAGGGGAGGGATGTTGGGAAGGACCCCATTGCTCCACCAGGAGTGGGTCCCTAGATGAGCATGGGTCCCTAGATTTGCTTCCTCTTGTAGCAAAGTGGCCGGGGTAAGAAGAGGAACAGGAATAGGACACTTCTAGTCTGCCCAGGAGAGCTGCACGTAGTGTCTGGGAGAGCTGGCTGAACACATGCACCTAAGGTAGTAGTGAGGTGGTGCTGTGAGAGGATGAGTCTCAGTTAGCCAGATTATAAAATATAACACTGGCAAAAAGAGGTTCTTAAGTGGCCTCTTTGCCTCCCCCAAGGGGGGCAGTTATTCTTCCTACCTGAGGTTTTTGGCTCTACACCCTCTTTATCTTCTCCTTTTGTAGTCAGAGCTGTATGAACTAAATCCCTTTCTTACCTTTTCATTCACAGGGGTCTCAGCATCCACCAACAAGCAAATGTCACATGCTCTGTGGGGCCTTCCTAACTTGCCTGAGCAATTGGCTGTTTCATTTTCTTGTGCTCTTTTGGCACTTTGGATGTAGGTTTTGACCTATATATTGTAATGGCATGTTGACTTATCTGTCTCCTCCACTAGTTTGTCAGTGATTTGAGGATAAGGCCTGTTTGGAATCATCTTTTTCACTAGTGTAAACCCTCATACCTTCCAGAAGGCAGATGATAAATGTCTGATGAATAAGAAAACAAGTGGACACATGAATGGGTGAATATTATATAACTTAAAATTGTAAGTGGAGAGTATTGAGACTAATTTCTAGGGGGCTAATGAAATTAATTTACATTCTGCTCCCAAAGAATCTGATAGAAAATGCTCAGTGTCAACCTGAGCCTCACCTTTGATAATAAGCTAAAACCTAAACCCAACACAATTTAAATTGACAAAATAAACCCTTGGCACTTTTAGAAATCTGTAGTTTACAAAACAAAAGAAGATGAAAATAAGGAATAATTTAACAGAAACTAGGGCTAGGTTATGAGGGAGGTTTGATGTATTTCTTTTTCACCCAGAAGGATTTCTCTATACTTTCCTGATTTTTCAGTTTTTAAAAAAGTCATAGTTACTAAAAATACGCCAATTTAGAAGTATATATTCATTTAGGTAAACAAGTATTCTCTATTAAAAAGTAAATGCTTTATAAATGGCTAGCAGTCATTTACACCTTAATGTGGATTAATTATTTGTTCTTCTTCTAATATCTAGTTGAGATAAGTTGGATTTTGCCTAGGAAAAATTGAAAATGTCAAGGTTTTAGAATCTCAAAGATTAAAAGTGTCCTGGGTTGAACTCCATAACTCTGTAACTGAAAATAGGGAGAGTTAAAGATTTGTTTCAATCTGAGCATAAGGGCACTAAAAGGAAGGAATAAATTTGGGTGCCCTGAGTTGGGTGCCCAAGAGCAGGGAGGAAATTCTCTTTCTTCTCTTCATCTTACTTTGAGGGCACACAACTCTGGTTGGTTCCATTAATTTTTGTCTAGATGGGGTAGAATTTTATTGAGTAGGCCTGAACTGTAACCATCATTTATAAAAGAATTCCTGTGGAAAATTTTGTATTTGAAAGGACCAATTTATAAACACGGATTTGTAGTCCAATTCTTTCACATTGTGAGGTCAGCCTTTTCATAAGTTTCCATCGATCCATATTGACTAATATAAAAGGTTGCTCTGAACAACTAGAGCAACATCCCTGGAAATTTGAGTGAGGTATCTATTGTTTTAATGAGTATATTACTTGAGAAACTCTGAGCATAGCCCTGAATATACTAATTGGAAGAACATTTTATATAAATGTTTATGTAAGTAATGACCAAGACTTCCTACCTAGTAAGGAGAGAAGGAGAGGAACTTCAGTGATGAAAACATCAGGAACAAGCACGAGGAAGCAGAAATGCAAAGAGTGCATTCATCAGGCAGTTATCCATTCATCCCATATTCACTCAACACCTATTATGTGTTGGGGTAAGGAATGCAAAGTGAATAAAATTACAGTCCTTCTGCTCCTCCTGATCATTTGAGTCTAGCTGGGGGATTAGGAGTCTTAAAGCCAGAATTGTCTCTGATGTGTTGAATCCTTATACCATTCCATAGGCATGTGAAATATTCTGTATTTATTACTGACCCTGCCTAGTGGTGAGGATTTCCGAGAATGATCAGGGACGCGTCCTAGAGATGGTACGTAGGCTTTGGAGGATGTATGGAAATCAGAGTGGTTAGCACTTAGAGGCAAGCATCTGGCCAGCTAAGGTAGACTAGAGATTTTGTCATCGCTTGAACTTCTCCTTCTTTATGAATGCCTGCAGCTGCATCTATGGGAAACTGCTCCTGTAAATTTATAGATACTGCAAGACCTTCTGGGTATGGATGGTGTACGAATGTGTACTGGATGGAAGGGTGACACAGGCCATATGGGTGTGCAAAGAATATTGTTCTCTTAGTCTGCACTATCGTCACTCGTAGGCTTCCCCAGAGAAAGCTGCTCCTGAGAAAGAGAGAAAAATGGAACTCCTATGATTGGAGTCGCCTTCGATTGATAATGAATAAATGGAAAAGACTAGGCTGCTTCTCTTTGAAGCTTGAAAGGATGCTATTTTGGTGAGCAGCTGAAGGAGGAAAAGATGTGATCTCCAAACTTTTGAGTCCCAGAAAGCAGCTTTTTTTTGTTTGTTTGTTTTTTTCTGCTGCTTCTCCCAGTAGGGTTACAGGATATTGAGTGAAAACAATATCGCTTTATTGTGACAGAGTGATATTGGGGCCACCTCTCTCTATTTCTGGGTCTTGCTGTAGCTTTTACTCAGGCTCTGTGGTTTACATGAACTCCACAACATCATTTCCTCTTGGGGGAAAGAAGATGGAATTCAGAGTCAAAATGCTTATAAATGAATCTTACTTTACCACTTACAGATAAGTGTAGCTCTGAATAAGTCATCGCATTTCTCTGAATGTAAGTCTCAGTTTCCTCATCTATGAGAAATGGGAGCAATGCCTCTTATTGCACTAAATTGTTGTTGTAATTAAATGAGATAACTTAAAAGTACTGAGTCTATCTCTGAGTCTTACTCTCAAGCAGTAAGTATTTAATAAGTGTGTTTTATGTGGATCTTACTATTATTATTTTGAATGCAAAGAAAGGGCTGGTTCAGCCATGAGACAAAAAAGCATGAGAAATTAAAAAAAAAAAAAAAAAGTTTATCACCGGTAACCTCTTTTTCCTGCCATTAAAAGGTTAAAACACCAAGCTGTTGTTCTTTCAAAGTATGAGTAAAAAATAATCTTAAGCAGCTGAATACATTTTCCATGAGTCAGGTGGGAACTCTCAGTCTGCTGCAAACACAAGGTTGGCTCATGGTGGCCACACCACATTTATCTACTGGTTGTTTAGTAGGAATTACCTTGCAGTCTTTGACAGCTTCCCTGGTTCTTAAAAACAAACCTAAGAAAGATTTTCTTTTTATCTTTTTTTTAAATTCTAAGAATATTTCCCCAAGACTTTCGTTTAGAATATTTTTTTGACTTTTCAAGAACAGTTTTGTATTTTTTTCTTAATTTTTATTGGAATATAGTTCCTTCACAATATTTTGTTAGTTTCTATTGTAAAGCAAAGTGAATCAGCTTTACATATACATGTATCCTCTCTTTTATGGATTTTCTTCCCATTTAGGTCACCACAGAGCACTGAGTTCCCTATATGGTAGGTTCTCATTAGTTATCTATTTTCTACATAGTATCAATAATGTATATATGTCAATGCCAGTCTCCCAATTCTTCCCACCTCACCCTTCCCCTTGGTATCCATACATCTGTTCTTTATGTCTGTGTCTCTACTTCTGCTTTGCAAATAAGGCCATCATACCATTTTTCTAGATTCCACATACATGACTTAATATATGGTATTCACTTTTCTCTTTCTGACTTACTTCACTCTGTATGACAGTCTCTGCTGCTGCTGCTGCTAAGTCATGTCAGTCGTGTCCGACTCTGTGCGACCCCATAGACTGCAGCCCACCAGGCTGCTCTGACCCTGGGATTCTCTAGGCAAGAACACTGGTCCACCACATTTCTAAAAATTGATTAGAATATTAATACCTCCTTAAGCTTTTATTCAAGCCCAAACCAATCTAATTAATTTGTCCATTAGAAGCTCCTTTATAAATGAGTTTGCAATCTGAAGGAAAAAAAATACTCTGAAGTTTCCTATGATAATAAAGACAGAACTAAAAGACCAAGTAATTATATTTTGGGATAATCTATCAAAGTATCTTTCTTAAATATCAGAAAGAGTAGGTCAGTGTCTGTAAGTTTCTTGTCATGATGGAGAGCTCAATAAACCATCCTGTTCAAAAGGCATTCTCTTTATTGATCCTATCTTATAATTCAGACATTAGAAAGCAACTGATTTTGCTCCTGTGTGTTTTTCCCCCAGTAATGAGAGAGGCATTCTACAGGGAACAACTCTTAAGTCAGTATCTGTTTGTGAATTAATTGAATCATAGAAGCTGGCACTAAACTTTTTAGAGTTTCTACTTGTTCCTTTTTCAAATCCACTTGTTCTTATATCTTAACCTTCTGTTCTTATTTTATGGGGTCTATTTCTATCCTTACCTCCTTAAACATTTTGAACATCTGTATGTTAAGAGCCCCTATTCAATTGCTTTACTGTTTGTAGTTCTTCAGATGTAAATTCTATTTGTTTCATCTACAGACATGAAGGCATTTGCCTTCATTTTAGGTTTTGTAGTCTTTGACTGTGAGTCCATCTCTAGTGAAAATTAGCTTCTGTAGGAGGTCTGAGTGTCTGGATGGTGGTGGTGGGTGAAATTTCTGCTTGGACATACAACTCTCAGTTGATCTGGAAAAGTTCTTAGAGCTGGTTCTCAGCCTGGTTTTCTACCCCTTACTTTGCAGTTATTGCATAATAGGCCCTCTGTGCTGTGTTTAGTCACTCAGTCATGTCGTGTCTGACTCTGCAACATCACAGTCTGCAGCCCATCAGGATCCTCTGTCCGTGGGGATTCTCCAGGCAAGAATACTGGAGTGGGCTGCCATTCCTTCCTCCAGGGGATCTCCCCAACCCAGGGATCGAATCCAGGTCTCTTCTTTACCATCTGAGTCACCCCAAAGTACTGGAGTGGGTAGCCTATCCCTTCTCCAGGGAATCTTTCTGACCCAGGAACCTGGGGTTTCCTGCACTGCACACAGTTTCTTTACCAACTCAGCTACCAGGGAAGCCATTAGGCCCTCTACCCATTCTCAAATTTTTACTGGTCTACAGAAGTTATTTTAGTCTTAGATCATAATGGGCAGTAGTTTTCCAGTTCCTGGCTTTAACCAGGAAATCCAGTTTCAGTTGCCTTCAGTACATGAGTCTAATGGTCTTTACTTCCATTCTGGTAAAGTCATTAGAACTTTATCTCAACTGTGTATCTGGTGTTGGTTTGTCCCTGGCCCATGTGGTCTTAATTCTTCTTCGGTGCTCTAACGTGATATTTAATGTAGAGAAAAAAGGTTAATATCCATGATTGCTTAATCCATTGTCCTCATCTTGACTGGAAGTTGCTCTACACATTATTTGATGATAATAGTTAAGTTGCTTGGATCCAATAAGCTTTAGACTATAGTCTTGTCCTTCTTCTTGCTCCACCCTCTCCATTGTGCCCTTTGATGAAGCATCCAAGTCTTTCTGGATGACACTCTCATTTATGCTGGGAATCCTTGAAGCTATGTAGAAGAAAGCATGGCAGAAAGTCTATATTATAAGGCACGTGACCTACTCTCAAGTCAGATACACAGGAGAATGCCATGCTTTTGTTTGATAATCCCAGCCTGACTCCTTCTCTATTACTTTCCCTGGAGATGATTTCATTTGCCTCTGCAATTCCCAGATGAATCTTTCTCTTAATACAAAAATACGTAGTAAAAGTATTAATGCCATATTAATTAAATACTTAAGATTCAATCTTCTGAAACTTAATGCATACAAGTGTGGTATGTCTAAGTGGTTAAGTAGTGGTTTCTGACCCTCTTACTAAATCAATATCATCCACCATGGCCTCCCTCAGAGGAAATGAAAGCAGTGCCAACTACTTTCTTATTTCTGTTCATACCAAGTGTAAACAACTCTGGTGACAGTGGTTAAATGTTCTGTCATTCTCAACCAGTCCTACCCTTTGCTTTGTCCAAAATAGTGCAAGAAGCTAAAGAACTCAGCTATGAAAGGAAATTCAGAAGTTCTTTCCAAGTTAGGGTATAAATTTCAAGGAAAGTATAATGTTAATACTAAATTTTTGCTTCTTGGAAATTATTCATACTTTAATATCTAATAATGTAACACTTGCTTTATTAACTATGCCAAAGCCTTTGACTGTGTGGATCACAATAAACTGTGGAAAATTCTGCAAGAGATGGGAATACCAGACCACCTGACCTGCCTCTTGAGAAATCTGTATGCAGGTCAGGAAGCAACAGTTAGAACTGGATATGGAACAACAGACTGCTTCCAAATAGGATAAGGAGTACGTCAAGGCTGTATATTGTCACCCTGCTTATTTAACTTATATGCAGAGTACATCATGAGAAACACTGGGCTGGAAGAAGCACAAGCTGGAATCAAGATTGCCGGGAGAAATATCAATAACCTCAGATATGCAGATGACACCACCCTTATGGCAGAAAGTGAAGAGGAACTAAAAAGCCTTCTGATGAAAGTGAAAGAAGAGAGTGAAAAAGTTGGCTTAAAGCTCAGCATTCAGAAAATGAAGATCATGGAATCCAGTCCCATCACTTCATGGGAAATAGATGGAGAAACAGTGG
>NW_011494956.1:1446160-1451830 GCF_000754665.1 Bison bison bison
AAACAGTGGAAACAGTGTCAGACTTTATTTTCTGGGGCTCCAAAATCACTGCAGATGGTGACTGCAGCCATGAAATTAAAAGACACTTACTTCTTGGAAGGAAAGTTATGACCAACCTAGATAGCATATTGAAAAGCAGAGACATTATTTTGCCAACAAAGGTCCATCTAGTCAAGGCTGTGGTTTTTCCAGTGGTCATGTATGGATGTGAGAGATGCATTGTGAAGAAGGCTGAGCACGGAAGAATTGATGCTTTTGAAGTGTGGTGTTGGAGAAGACTCTTGAGAGTCCCTTGGACTGCAAGGACATCCAACCAGTCCATTCTGAAGGAGATCAGCCCTGGGATTTCTTTGGAAGGACTGATACTAAAGCTGAAACTCCAGTACTTTGGCCACCTGATGCGAAGAGTTGACTCATTGGAAAAGACTCTGATGCTGGGAGGGATTGGGGGCAGGAGGAGAAGGGGATGGTAGAGGATGAGATGGCTGGATGGCATCACTGACTCGATGGACGTGAGTCTGGGTGAACTCTGGGAGTTGGTGATGGAAAGGGAGGCCTGGTGTGCTGCGATTCATGGGGTCGTAAAGAGTCGGACACGACTGAGTGACTGAACTGAACTGAACTGAATCTACAATTAAATTTCTGTCCACTTGAGAAGCTCCTGTTTATCAGGAGCGTAAATAAGTTGGTTGTGATGAATACCCCAATTCCCCAAACAACTCTCTTCATTCCTATGGTATTTCCTCCCACTCTTGTCTGTCCTAAACTCTTGGGTATTTCTGTTGTATGAGTTGTTGTTGTTGTTCTTTAATTTCAAAAAGAAAATATAAGGATGAAAGATATGTGATTAAGTCTAATCAGGTGCTTAAAAATCTTCCTTTAACATGTTGGTGTTAATGAAAAATATTCTTCTTATGTTAAATATAGAAGGTCATGGAAGATTTTCTAGTGAATATAGAAAGAGACTCCAGAAACTAGGAGAAAAGGAAAATGACATCTAATTTGGAAAAAATCTTGTACATAAATGAACCCCTGTCCTTTAATACTCCCAAATTCCTCACACTTGTGGACTCACAGAATTTCACCCAGGGAATCATAATCACATAATCATAATCACATTTCAGAAGATCAGTATCTCAGGAGGCAACATCATTTTAATGCTATGGGTTTTGGAGACTGTTTACAGGCCTCTTTTTCAACAGATGAAAGAGGCAGTTCCTAGGTGGGCATCTCAGTCAGCAACAGCTGCTTTATCCAACTTTGTGAACAAAACCCCAGATTTCATATGGGAAGCCATTCCACATTCGCATCTTTGAGACTTTAAATCAGGAGCAGAAACTGTTTACTTCATTTCAAATTCCACTTTAAGGGGTATGAGGAAAGTTATTGGGAAGGAAAGGATGCACTAATTAATTTATACCCCTAAGAAATGATGATAATATTATAGAATTTCCATGTATTATGAGTTTTATGCTAGAGATTATTGGCCACATGACAATTCATTGCAGATTAAAGTTTTTAATGTTATATAAATCACATAGCCATAAATTTTAATGAAGCTAGGAGGATTAAATATTCAGTATATTGTACATGTTCCCCCAAAGTGCCCAATTTCCTGATTGCAGCAGGAATATTCTTTGAATGATAGTCTACAAATTGGTCCTGCACAATGTGTAAGGAGGCCTGGGTTCTAAGTTTGGCTTTTCAGATCATTGGCTAGGTGACCCTGAATGAGTCACTTAGCTTCTCCAGACCTCTCTATTGTCATGCTTCAAAAAACCTTTTGAAACACTGAAATTTCATAATCTTTCTTCTGATAGGTATACATCTTTTGAAGACAAAGGCAATAATGGCTTGACAAGTAGAAATTACCTGATAAATCATAAAATTAGCCAACTATTTATCTGTTGATATAGGTATTATTAGTGTCATAATGGTTTAATAACATTGTATAACTAAATCTAAGAACTCTTTTTTTTATTAAAAATGAAATGAAAAGAATTTTGCCTTTTATTGAAGATAAATAAGCTGTACTTAAGATCACTAAGTAGAGTTAAGCTGACTCACTGGAAAAGACCCTGATGTTGGGAAAGATTGAGGACAGGAGGAGAAGGGGGTGACAGAGGATGAGATGGTTGGATGGCATCATTGACTCAATGGACATCAGTTTGAGCAAACTTCAGGAGATAGTGAAGTCAAGGAAGCCTGGCGTATTTCAGTCTTGAATTTGCAAACAGCTGGACATGACAGAGTGACTAAATAACATAAGTTCATTATGTTATAGTGATAGTAGGTTTTTCTTCTGATTTTTTTTTTTTTTAGATTAATTATCTATCCAAAGAAATGTTTCCTCAGCAGAGCATTTGGATATCTGGTTGTGACTCTAGGTTGATGAAGTCAAGATTATAGGTTTGGACATGATCTAGACAGAGGATGAGATGGTTGGAAAGCATCACTGATTCAATGGACATAAACTTGGGCAAACACTGGAGATGGTGAGGGACAGGAAGGCCTGGCATACTCCAGTCCATTGGGTCTCAAAGAGTCAGACACGACTTAGTGACTGAACAACAACAACATGATCTTGACTAGCTATTTTTACTCCATTTATGATCAAAGACTGTGAACCTCTCATGCACCCCTGTGTTATTCACTGGCAGTTCCAGTTGCCAGGGGAAAGACAGATTGGTTCGTGGTTGCAAGACAAAATTAAAAGCATACTTTGCTGTTAGGGAGTCAAGATAACATCAATATGAAAAAAGTGGCACCATGTGTTATTATTAAAATAAGTTATTTGAAATGAACCTACTCTCAAATTCTTTGTGAGAAAAATACAACTTTTTAAAGTTTAGCAAATGCTTACAGTAGTTCGGGCCTTCCCTGGTGGCTCGGACAGTAAAGAATATGTCTGCATTGCAGGAGACCTGAGTTTGATCCTTGGGTTGGTAGGATCCCCTAGAGAAGAGAATGGTAGCCCACTCCAATATTCTTGCCTGGAGAATTCCATGGACAGAGGACTCTGGCAGGCTACCATCCATGGGGCTGCAAAGAGTCGGACATGACTAACGGACTAACACTTTCTCTTTCTTACAGTGGTTCAGTTGCCTAGGTAACACATAGAGGTGAGGTCAGAGTATTTTTAAGGAACCTCACAGTAATATAGTATGTAGTATAATACTTCAAAGTATTATATTAGTTAATGCTTTCAAGAGTTAAATGGACTTTTGTGCTAAGAAAATGAGCTGAAGAATTGATGCTTTTGAACTGTGGTGTTGGAGAAGAGTTTTGAGAGTCCCTTGGACTGCAAGGAGATCAAACCAGTCAATCCTAAAGGAAATCAGTCCTGAGTATTCATTGGAAGGACTGATGCTGAGCTGAAGCTCCAATACTTTGGCCACCTGATGCGAAGAGCTGACTCATTAGAAAAGACCCTGATCCTAGGAGAGATTGAAGGGAGGAAGAGAAAGGGATGACAGAAAGTGAGATGGTTGGATGGCATCACCAACTCAATGGACATAAGTTTGAGCAAACTCTGGGAGATGGTGAAGGACAGGGAAGCCTGACATGCTGCAATCCATTGGGTCGCAAAGAGTTAGACATGACTGAGTGACTGAACAAGAACAAAGGGTAATGTTCATTAGATTTTTATTTTATCACAGGTTTTTTTTTTCAAATACAGTTTAGTTTGCTACTTTTAATTTACTTTTTTACATAAAACGTCATAGAGATGGAAAGATAGCAGAGTGGTTTGGCAGAGAAAGGACTGGACTAGGATATAGTTCAAGGGCTTGTTTTGCCTCTAAAATCAGTGAACTAAGCATGAGTCACTCAGTTGTGTCTGACTCTGCAATTCCATTGACTGTAGCCCACCAGGATCCACTGTCCATGGGGTTTTTTTAGGCAAGAATACTGGAGTATGTAGCCATTCCCTTCTCTAGCGGATTTCCTTGACCTAGGCATTGAACCCTTGGCTCCTGCACTGCAGGCAGATTCTTTACTGTGTGAACCACTACATAAGTCATTTAGTTTCTTACTTTATTGTCTCTTAAATATTACAAAATATTTTGTGTAAGAATACCAGCACCAGTTCTCACTTCTGTTTCATAGGTTGTTAAAGTTAAAAAGTTAGGTCTTTGGAAGATATGAAGGTATTTTGAAAACATAACCTTTCTATAATGCAAGGATAAGTGAAATGAATTTAATGAAAGAAAACTGAGAACTTCAAGAGATTAAAGGATTTTTTTTCATTCAGAAGTTCAACAGAAATATTTTCCATTATTATAATCTAATGCTTTTGCTTCAGTGATTATAACATGGTGCTTGATTAATGCTGAAAGAAAGGTAATATGACATTGCATAGCATCTGTGTTTTTGTTGTAGCAGCAAATGTCTGGGTAAAGAGTGAGGCCCTCAGGCTCAGTCTGACCAACAGATGTATTTTCTTTGGCTCCCCCCAAAGGGTTTATAACTTTTGGGATTTGAATGTTCTATGGTTCACTAATCCCCATCATTCTCTAGTTTCTGATTCTTTCTGCCAGTGCTGTACAAAAGAAAAAGGTTAGCTACATATGCAATGAAAACTTTTCTAGTAGCCACATTAAAAATAATAATATTTAACCCAATATATCCAAAATATTGTCATTTTAACATGTAATCAACCTAAAAATTATTGAGATATTTTACTTTATTTTTCACCAAGTTTTCAAAATCCAGTATAGTTCCCCCCTGCCCCCCCAGCATATTCTAGTTCAAATGTGGCTAGCCACACTTCAAGTCTCAGTGACCACTTGGGCCTGGCCACCGAACTGGACAGCACAGCACAAGTGCTTCTCTCACATAAGTTACTTACCTAACCCTTCTAGCAATGGTTCTGAAAATGTGGTCCCTGGAACAGCAGCAGCACCATCACCTGGGAATTTCTTTGGAATGCAAATCTTAGGCCCCATCGCAGATCTATTGAATCAGAAACTCTGTGGGTGGTGTCCAATAAGCTATTTTAACGAGCCCTCTAGGCAATTCTGGCACACACTTTTAAAAACCCTTAGAAAACTGGAAATAGAACTGCCATATGACCCAACAATCCCACTGCTGGGCATACACACTGAGCAATCCAGAATTGAAAGAGACACATGTGTACCCCAACGTTCATCGCAGCACTGTTTACAATAGCTAGGGCATGGAAGCAACCTAGATGTCCACTGGCAGATGAACGGATAAGAAAGCTGTGGTACACATACACAATGGAGTATGACTCAGCTACTAAAAAGAATGCATTTGAATCACTTCTAATGAGGTGGAGAAAAACACCAATACAGTATAATAACACATATATATGGAATTTAGAAAGATTGTAATGATGACCCTATATGCGAGACAGCAAAAAAGACAGCAAAAAAGGACTCTATGGGAGAAGGCAAGGGTGGGATGATTTGAGAGAACAGCACTGAAACATGTATATTACCATATGTGAAATAGATCGCAAGTCCAGGTTCAATGCATGAGACAGGGTGCTCAGGGCTGGTACACTGGGACAATCCTGAAGGATGAGACGGGGAGGGAGGTGGGGGTTCAGGATGTACACCCATGGCTGATTCATGTGAATGTATGGCAAAAACCACTACAATATTGTAAAGTAATTAGCCTGCAATTAAAATAAATAAAATTTAAAAA
>NW_011494956.1:1451930-1456410 GCF_000754665.1 Bison bison bison
CAGCCTTTGCTGACAGGCTCTGTGCCTTTCATGACTCACTGCTGTTGTCTGGTCTTACTAAGTTGTGCCTGACTCTTTGCAACTCTATGAGTCTAATCTGTAGCACTCCAGGCTCCTTTGTCCATGGAATTTTCCAGGCAAGAATACCGGATTGGGTTTCCATTTCCTTCTCCAGGGGATCTTCCTGACCTAGGGACTGAACCCGTGTCTCCTGCATCTCCTGCATCGGCAGGTGGATTCTTTACCACTGAACCACCTGGGAAGCCCTTTGTGATTCACAGGCAAAATCAAATCCAACACACAATGAAAGTACCATCAGCTAAAATATTTTTGTTTGACCCTTTCAAGGTGTTAAAACCTGAAGAAATAGAACAACTTCCTAAATGCAGCTTGAGAATTACTCATTAAGCTGTGTATTTATTTTAAACATTTAGGACTAGCATAGCTTAAGTGCAGCCTAATGGGAGGTCATCTAGTCAAATAACTCTTGTACCTACTCGTAGGAATTTCTTTAACTGGATTGGGTGATACCCATTTCTGTACTCTCATTAGAACCAAGATCTACGTGGGGGAGGAGACGCACTGACTCAGGTGAGAGTCAGAGTTAAGGTAGTAGAGGATCGTGGGGCTGGAAGTCAAAAGTCAGAATCAAGTACACGATTTCCCTCTCATGAGCTATGGAGCTTTTAGTTTTGCACTTAACCTGTGACTCATCTTATTCATCTGGAAAATGACGATAATGAAGTTCATGATGATAATGATAATAATAAATGACAATATTATAATAAATGATAAATAACAATAATGATAATGAAGCAAAAAATACCTGTCCATTCTGGTTCACCATACCGTTGTGAGAAACAAATGAGGTCATGTATGTGGAGTTGCTATGAGATCCTGTAGCTTTAAGACTTTCATTAGCTTTATTAAAATCATACTGTGGTGTACATGACTAATTTTTCCCCTGCAAGCAAATATGGTAAGAAGGATTAGAAAACTACATGTGATTCTGAAAATAGAAGAAGCTAAAGGACCAGAAAGAGGTGGAAAGACTCAGAGAGGGAGTCTAAAAAGGCACTGCTGATAAGCTTCTTGAACAGTTGTTCCAGCTCTCACCATTCTCTTGAATACCTATATAATTATTTTAATTTTAATTAAATTTATTTATTTTTTATTGAAGGATAATTACTTTACAGTATTGTGTTGGTTTCTGCCAAACATCAACATGAATCAGCCATAGGTGAATACCTATATAATTTTAAAATATAAATTACAATGATACTACAGCACTGATTTTAATAGAAAAGTTTAGACCATTCCATCTCCCATTATTTACCTCTCCATTCATTTCTATGTGGGGCTACTTGTGTTTTCTCATTAATCAGCCTGTGATAAGAGGCATCGAAGCTGGGCCAATGAAAGGTAAACAACACTTTGCCAACTGAAAAATACGATGAGATACCGGTGACTGCTGCTTCCTGTGAAAACTTCATTAGCAATAAATGAGTTACCAGATGTCACACATCAGATTTGAAATTAAAATGTATTCCCAGTATTTGTGTGCAGTCTGAGCAGGAGGAAAAAATGAACTCTTTCCAAGAGTTGGATAAGATAATGTACTTCTTTGCCTTGGATTGTTTGTTTCTTCTATAAACATAGAATAAATGCATCCCTTGATTTGTAAAGGGGAATAATAGCATTTTTGCACACAAAAGCTATGCAGTGAGGTTGCACATAACTCATCCAGCAGCAACTCTTTAAGGATAAGGTGAAATGTTCTCAAACATTCTATGGCACACCAAGACCACCATCTTGCTTTTAACTTTGCCATAGCAATTCCTATCTTTTCTTGCCTTCACCTTCAGCAACCAATTTCTGCTTTTATTACCAACAATATAACTGTTCAGCTCAGCAACTGTCAACATCAACTCCATTCTTCCTGAACTTGCTGTAACAACAACGCTGTTAGTGCTTCCCTTTTTTCATAAGATATAAAACTCTCCTCTTGTTCTTCTAGCTAGCTAAGCTGACTCTGTTCTGTTTCTCGAAGCTACAAGCCTCCAATTGGAAAGCACTCGTGGTTAAGGAGGAAACCCCCACAGTAGGAAATTGGGCAGCATGGTTTCACTTGAGCCAGCAGAAATTTCATATGATAAGCAAGTGTGGTAGAAATATCTAACCCCCTCTAGTTTTTATAAATAAATATTCTGGCAGAAGAAGGCCCATGTTCCTTCGCAGTTTCAAAATCTCCAGTTATTTGGTTCCAACTGAAGACCATGACCGAAACTGTTTATTTCCTTTCTTTCCTAATTTATTTTTGTTCATATCTCTTGTAAGACTGGTGAAGCCTATAAATCAAATTAAGAGGGTGAATGTGAATTATCACTCTCAAGCCTCCTCTTGGAGAAATATTTACATAGAATTTCTTTATACATAGAGATTTCCCAAAGCACTTAAACGTTTATTTCTGGATCATTTACTACTCATCAGATGCTAGAGATACTGAATCCACTGCCCTTTGACCTTTGCATAAAGGAAGCCAGCACATCTTTGAGATACTTATTTATGTCAGTGGGGAAAATATCTGTTTAAACCTTTCAACTGTGTAACTTCAGCACAAAGTGACACACAAGTGTTCAGATAAATTTATTCAATGTATAACCATTTTATACTCTTCTCTGTTTCCGCTGGTGTCTGATTCACATAGAGGACTTATAATAATAGTGGCTTAACATTAACAATAGTAATGTTTATGATATTGAATGTTTACTGTATTCCAAGTATTGTGCTACTTGATTTCATCTCTGTAAGAGTCCTCTTATGAATGAAATTGTGTCTCTCCTCACCCCACAACAAATTCATGGGACTTCCCAGGTGGCTCGGTGCTAAAGAATCTGCCTGCCACTGCAGGAGACACAAGAGACGCAGGGTTTAGTCCCTGGGTTGGGAAGATCTCCTGGAGGAGGAAATGGCAACCCACTCTAGTGTTCTTGTCTGGAGAATCCTGTGGACGGAAGAGCCTGGTGGGCTACAGTACATGGTGTTGCCAAGAGTACAAAAGAGCAACTGAGCACATGCTCACACAAAGTTCATAGGTTGACGTCTGAATCTCCAATGTGACTATGTTTTGAGACAGGGCATTTGAAGAGGTAATTAAGGTTAAATGAGGTCATGAGGTTGGAGCCCTAATCCAGTATGACTGGTGTAAGGGGGAGACACACCAGACAGGAATGTGCTTGCACAGAGAAGCCACGTGAACACAATGAGAAGATGACTATCTTCAAGTACGAAGAGAGGTGTCACCAGAAACCAGCCCTGCTGGCACTCTGACCTTGACCTTCCAAAACTGAGAAAATAAATTTCTGTTGTCATTTTGTTGTGGCAGAACTGGCAAACTAATACAAGGCCTATGAGGGAAGGCACCATCATTCCCCCTCTTCAGATGAAGAAACTGAGACTTAGAGAGAAGATCCTTATATTTTTGACAGTTTAAAGTTTCAAGGCTCAGTTCTTTTTGTTTTGGTAAAGTCATCTCTTCATACTCTGGTTTGGTGCTTCTTAATCAGGGGTAATTTTGCCCTCCAGAGACATTTCTCAATGTCTGGAGACATTTTTGGTTCCCATAACAGGGTGAGCAAGAGAAGGGGGTGTTACTAGCACCTCGAGAGTAGAGACCAAAGATATTGCTAAGGATCTTACAAGGCACAGGACAGACCCCACAGTCTGGTCTAAGAAGTCAATACTGCTGTTGTTGAGAAGCTTTTCTAGTTTGGATTTTTTTTTTCCCTTTTAAATTCCTGATAACCTGTAGTTCACATCTTTCATGTGATGAGTTAGTTATACAGTACATTTTATTGGTGGTTTTGTTTCATGTATTCATATCTTCCCAGGGAAACTATAGATTCCTCAAAAGATAAAATTCTGTCAGGTGGCCTTCAAATGTTCAAGGTCATGTTGAATACTTCTTAGAGGGTCCAAAATTGTGAGATGACTAAATATCTGTTGTGTCAGATCTTTCTAGAAATTATCCTCTTTGACATTTTCCAGAATTCTAGGATTCTGTACCTGAACAATGGAAGGGAGAATTTGAACTTAGATTCATCATAAGGTCTTCAAGGGATTTGATGGTTCCTAAGGTCAGTTTTCATTCCAATCCCAAAGAAAGGCAATGCCAAAGAATGCTCAAACTACTGCACAATTGCACTCATCTCACACGCTAGTAAAGTAATGCTCAAAATTCTCCAAGCCAGGCTTCAGAAATATGTGAACTGTGAACTTCCTGATGTTCAAGCTGGTTTTAGAAAAGGCAGAGGAACCAGAGATCAAATTGCCAACATCTGCTGGATCATGGAAAAAGCAAGAGAGTTCCAGAAAAGCATCTATTTCTGCTTTATTGACTATGCCAAAGCCTTTGACTGTGTGGATCACAATAAACTGTGGAAAATTCTGAAAGAGATGGGAATACCAGACCACCCGATCT
>NW_011494956.1:1456510-1457726 GCF_000754665.1 Bison bison bison
ACCACCCGATCTGCCTCTTGAGAAATTTGTATGCAGGTCAGGAAGCAACAGTTAGAACCAGACGTGGAACAACAGACTGGTTCCAAATAGGAAAAGGAGTTCATCAAGGCTGTATATTGTCAACCTGTTTATTTAACTTCTATGCAGAATACATCATGAGAAACGCTGGACTGGAAGAAACACAAGCTAGAATCAAGATTGCTGGGAGAAATATCAATAACCTCAGATATGCAGATGACACCACCCTTATGGCAGAAAGTGAAGAGGAACTAAAAAGCCTCTTGATGAAAGTGAAAGTGGAGAGTGAAAAGTTGGCTTAAAGCTCAACATTCAGAAAACGAAGATCATGGCATCCGGTCCCATCACTTCATGGGAAATAGATGGGGAAACAGTGGAAACAGTGTCAGACTTTATTTTTCTGGGCTCCAAAATCACTGCAGATGGTGACTGCAGCCATGAAATTAAAAGACACTTACTCCTTGAAAGGAAAGCTATGACCAACCGATATAGCATATTGAAAAGCAGAGACATTACTTTGCCAACAAAGGTCCATCTAGTCAAGGCTATGGTTTTTCCTGTGGTCATGTATGGATGCAAGAGTTGGACTGTGAAGAAGGCTGAGCGCCAAAGAATTGATGCTTTTGAACTGTGATGTTGGAGAAGACTCTTGAGAGTCCCTTGGACTGCAAGGAGATCCAACCAGTCCATTCTGAAGGAGATCAGCCCTGGGAGTTCTTTGGAAGGACTGATGCTAAAGCTGAAACTCCAGTGCTTTGGCCACCTCATGTGAAGAGTTGACTCATTGGAAAAGACTCTGATGCTGGGAGGGATTGGGGGCAGGAGGAGAAGGGGACGACAGAGGATGAGATGGCTGGATGGCATCACTGACTTGATGGACGTGAGTCTGGGTGAACTCCGGGAGTTGGTGATGGACAGGGAGGCCTGGCGTGCTGCAATTCATGGGGTCACAAAGAGTCGGACACAACTGAGCAACTGATCTGATCTGATCTGATCTGATAGTAACCCCAGTTCAGTTCAGTTCAGTCACTCAGTCGTGTCTGACTCTTTGCAACCCCATGAATCACAGCACGTCAGGCCTCCCTGTCCATCACCAACTCCCAGAGTTCACTCAGACTCACGTCCATCAAGTCAGTGATGCCATCCAGCCATCTCATCCTCTGTCTCCCATTCTCCTCCTGCCCCCAATCCCTCCCAG
>NW_011494956.1:1457826-1464361 GCF_000754665.1 Bison bison bison
CCTTGCAGTCCAAGGGACTCTCAAGAGTCTTCTCCAACACCACAGTTCAAAAGCATCAATTCTTTGGCGCTCAGCTTTCTTCACAGTTCAACTCTCACATTCATACATGACCACTGGAAAAACCATGGCCTCTGGAGGGAAGCAATTCCGGAAGTCAAACCCTGCCCTCTGGTGGCATCACTGCCATAGGCAACTGCTATGTCAATCTGAATCATTAGTGTCCCAATTGATTTTACAATATTTGAATGTAATGTTATCTTTAGGCTTTTTTTTTTTCTCTGTGGATCAACACACTGAATGTAGCCTGTCATTAAGGCTCTCAGAATTAAATCAAGTAAGAGAGGATAAACATACCTAGTTACAAACGATAATCTCTAGAAGTCTGTGAACCAGAGTTTCAATTACTTAGTTTGAGTCTCCGTTATGTGTCTCCTCTGCCCAACTGCTTTATATGATCTCTAAGGGCAATGAGTAGTTGTTTTTGTAGCTGAAGAACATTTCTGGAAAAAAGAGTTTCTAAAGGAAACTCTATTAACAATATTAATAGAATTCTATGACCAAAATTTTAATTGTTGCATTGGTTCCTGTGGACTCTTCCTACACATTTCTTACAGACTAGTCCTGCAAGAAAAGCACCATTGTGTTTGAAATACTAGCTAAATCTGAGGAAATTATACTTCTCCTTTTCCCCATTAAGAAGTCTGTTCTCTCACTAGGAAAACACCACTGTACTTCTTATCACAGAATGCAGCCTTTTCTGTATACTGATGCCAAATGGGTAACATTTTAGTAGGGTATTTGAAGTTGTGATACGCAACTCCATGGGAGACAAGCAAGGTCATTCAGAAGGTCTTTTCATTGAGAACATCAGAGCTTTCAAAAGACGCAGGCAGTTTTTCCTGGATAATTGGAGTAAAACTGAAATAAAGCAAAACCCCATAAAGAACAAAAATAGGCGATCAGATGGAAACACTCAGAATTAGGAGGTAAAAGATACAGAAAATGCTGATGCTGAATCTTAGAAATATATGAAACCAATAGCATTGAGTAAAAAGTGACATAATTCAAGAAGCTGAAGAGCAGAAATCAGCTGATTTCAGGGGTTAGCAGAGGGAAAAAAAGGACTGAGAACTAACACTAGTCTGGAACTTAGAGATGGAGGACTTCCTGGCTTTTTCTTTGCTGTTCTAGAAATTGAGACCTTAGGCAAATCATTAAACCATCACCGGACTTTGCTTTGATAAATGGGAATGAGACGATAAAAATCCTACCTTCCCTTGTAAGAACGTTGCGAGATTCTATATTTAAAATAGTTTCCTCAAAAGATAGTCTGTTACAACCCATTCACATGAATAGACTATATAACATAAAAACAAGTTTAATATATGCCTGAAGTTGAAAGCTAATCTTATGTCAAGAAGTATATATTCAGCACTGAGACTCTTAAAAGGGAACATTAATGTTAGCAGTGCCTGCTGGCTGTCAGGCATCATGTGAAACAAACCATAGGCTTTGCAGTCACAAAGGTCAGTTAAGATCCTGGCTCAGCCTCTGACTAATCTTGTAACTGGTTAATTTACTCATTCTCTTTGAGCCTTAGTCTCCTTATCTTTTAAAACAGGATAAAAATTTGCTGTTAACATGGAGATTAAATGAAACTTGGAGGGGGGAGATTGGTATATACTAAACATTCAGTAAATGTTATCTATTATTACTGTCATTTTATATGTTTTCAATATATATTCATATGTCCCCATCAAATACTAGGTGAATTACCCCATAAAATTATACTTTATATATATATAATTATACATATGTATATAATTTGTCACATTATTACACATGGCCAAGAAACAGATTGGAATAATATTAGAGTTCTGTCAGTACAGTACAGTATGGTGATACAACTTGTTATTAATCAGGAAAGCAATGGAAAAGATCCAGGAAGGATCCATTTCTAAAACAAGTGAAAGAATAAACATCCAAAGTTCAGACAATTTTAAGTTTACTTCAAGCTGGGAGGGGGAAAATATCACACTATAGACCTTTGGTTGGTGAATCATACCTAATTAAATGGCAAAAATTTCCTTCAAAGTGCAGGATTCAGAGAAAAAACTTTCTTTGCCAATAGCTCCCCTAGTATTCATATAAGCCTCTTCCTTGAATTATCTGATTTAACATGTGGTAATTGTTTTTTTTTTTTAATATGACTTCACAAGATTCACTGTCTAATAATTATAAAACATTATATTGTTTCTGGTAATAACATTTCTGATATTACTTTATTACTGTATAAAATAATGGAAAAACAAATTAGGCTAAATATTTTTGTACTCAGAATAGAGCAGGCAGATTTGTGAAGTTCATTAGAACTTTGTGAGCATAACATAATATGATAATAATTTTGGATATGAAGAGGTTCTAATCCAGAGAAAATATGTTTAGAAATCAGTCTATTTCAGTAGGCATTGTAATATGCATGCCAACCATCAGCTTAAAGCCATTTTCTAGATAAATTACATGGTTCATGTTATACCAGCAAATTAAGATGTTCTCTGCATAAAAAGTCATTCTGTAACTATGGACTTTTGATTTAGGTTTGGAGTGTAGCTTTATCTTAGTGTGGATCAGGAAGTCACAGAAATTGTGCTATAGGAGTAAATTTAGGGGTCAAATTTATTGCTTTTTTTCTTGAGAAAAATATGGAATATATATCACCAGGGAAAGCAGAGACACAGTGGTGGAGCAGAAGGACTTGCACTTATCTCCTCTTATGAAAACATCAAAATCACAACGAATTGCTAAAGAACTATCAATAAAAATAATACCAAAAAAGATATTCTACATCTAAAGACAAAGAAGAAGCCACAATGAAAGAGTAGGAGGGGAGCATTCGTGATACAATCAAATCCCATACCTGTCAGGTGGGCCACCCATAAACTATATGTTTGCCCTCTATCCCTGTAAACATACACAATTACCATATTCTAAATGGGGTCTTCATTGTCAGACTTCCCAAGAAAGTCTATTTTAACCTATAATGTAGTTGAACCTATAATCTATAATGCTTTACCATCTTGTGCTTTTATTGAAACAACTTGAATTAGAGATTTATAACATTTTATTTCTGGAATGGGCCCTGGAAATTACATGCTCCGGCGTTCACATGTTTAAACACTTACAGGCGCTGGGAGTAACAGAGATGGGTGAAGCAGGCATGGTGGTGGACATTTCCCCCTTCTCAGAGGATGTGGGGATGGGGAATCCGGATTGTGTCCGTTGTGATTGGGGGAGATACAGGCTGAGTTTTTTTTAAGGCAAGCTGGAAATTTCAAACTTTAAATGGAATATCCTATTTTGAAATGTTTTCAATGAAAGTAAATGGAAAAAAAAAGCAACACTGTGTGGAACTAAACAGAACTGTTTAGCAGATCAAATTTAGTTCTAGGAGTGCCAGTTTACAACTTAGGATCCACATTTACAAACAAGAAAACAGATTTCAAGCCCCAGCAACGTGCTGCAGACCCCCATTCCAGTGTTTTTATAATAAACTAAATACTTCAAGTATACCGCATTAGACAACTCCCTCCCCAAATTCCATTCCCACATGCAACAACAACCCATGACAGGATTTGCAGGTAGCAGGAAGACACCTGCTACCCCTCAGAGATATGATGGGATGAGGTTATTACCCACCCTTGCTTTTATGAGAGGGCTGCCCTGGTGGCTCAATGGTAAAGAATCTGCCTGCCAATGCAGAAGACTCAGTTTTGATCCCTGGGTCGGGAAGATCCCCTAGAGAAGGGAATGGCACCCCACTCCAGATTTCTTGCCTGGAGAATGCTATGGACAAAGAAGCACTAAACAGCAACAAATCTCATGAGACTGGTCTGGTGCAGAGTCTGAGAACTAGTGCAGAATGGCAGCCAGGACTGCATCTCCCTGATTCTTTGATCTTGATAGCAATTTATCTTTCCTTTTTCCTTTTTATATTTTGGAGACTATACTGTTATGTTTTCTAGAGCTGTGTTGCATTTCACTAAAGTGATGTCTCCATGTAGGTGAATACAGCACACAGTCTGTGAAATTTGGTGACCGCATGTTATTTTAACTTTTATTCAAAAATATCATCTACTGCTCAGAAGGTGGTCAGTAGTGAAAGCGCCCGATGCCATTTCATAGAGCCATAGGACCAAATGGTCCTGATTATATAACTGGTGATGAAGTTAAATTTTAAAATATTTTTAGTATTTAGTACTGAAAGATATTTATTTTTGAAAACTTCCTTGTCAAATGTTTTTAAAGTGAAATGTGATATTCCAAGCATGAAATTATCTACACATTTGTGTTTCAAGGCTGCATTTGTGTTTCTGATACTATTTTCTAAATTCATTCACTGTGGTTTAGGAACACACACACAAAAGTACCTAGAGAGACTATATCTGCTATTGATTAGGTGAGTACATTGAGGGAGTTACACATGATTAATACTGGAAGAATATGGAGTATTTCTGATGAATAGTAACATTTGGCTAGCATATACATTTCTTGGGATCATGAAAGTAAAAATGTTAGTCACTCAGTCATCTTCAACTCTTTGCAGCACCATGGACTGTCTTTGCAGCACCATGGACTGTAGCCCGCCAGGCTCCTCTGTCCATGGGATTCTCCAGGCAAGAATACTGGAATGGGTTGCCATTCCCTTCTCCAGGACATCTTCCCAATCCAGGGATTGAACCCAGGTCTCCTGCATCACAGGCAGATTCTGAGCCACCAGGGAAGTCTTAGCCCTAATAAAACTTTTTAGACAGGTAAATTTATTTTTTAGCGTGGTTGGAAAAATAGTTGAATTCTCATAAGCATATTCTGAATTCTGTAAAAAGGCAACATGTACACTTTGGTTAACTGTTTCATGATCTGGAAGAACACAATTCATGATTTTATACATAGTGCTTGGATGGGAAGAGTGGAGAGCTACAAAAGTACTAACTTCCATTTTAATTTCATTTTGGGTGAAGAGAACAAATTTCATGCTTTTTCAAGCTGTAGAGTTTTCTAGTGAGACAGAAAATCAAGATAGAAAATAGTGGACCAATAATGTAAACTCTTATAATTCAGAAAATGCCATGTTGAGGACTGCTACTTTATTGAGGAATATGTGCTACAGTGGAGTATCAGTCCATCTGACAATGGTGCCATTTGCTTCAGGAGCCAGAGACAGGCTGTAGGGAATCAAAGTGAGATGGGAAAGAGCCAGTGTGGAGCGCTTCAGGAAGTCTGTTGTCTTCAGACGGTAAACCCCTCTTAAAGGGAGTATTCACCTGGGAATTTCAGTATTAAGCAAGTACGAAGTATTAGGCTGCTCAGATCAAATTCATGATACAGGGAAGAATATGGTGCAGGCAGAGGAAGGAACATGGTCAAACCAAGTTTGAGTTTTCAGCTCCAGAAATTCTATTTCAGACCTTTTAATATTGTCTATGTTGCTTCAATATGTTCAAACATTCCTCTGGCTTGAACATATGGAATGTAGTTATATAGTCATCCAATGTCCTTGTAAATGAATTTTATCATCTGTGTCATTACTAGGTCTGTTTCTATTAACTGGCTTTTTTTTTCTTTTCATGGATTTTGTTTTCATGCTTCTTTGCATGCCTGGTAACTTTTGAATGGATACTAAACACTGTGAACATTGTTTTTACTTTGTTGGATATTAGATGTTCTTGTATTCCTACATAAATTCTCCAACTATGTTCTGGGAAGCAATGAAATTGTAGTTTGATTCCTTCAGATCTGGCTTTTAAGCTTGTTTGTTAGACGGGACCAGAGCAACATTTGTGTATGTTAGTTGCTTTTCAGTCATGTCCGACTCTTTGCCACCCCATGGACTGTAGTCCGCCAGGCTCCTCAGTACATGGGATTCTCCAGGCAAGAATACTGGAGCGGAATGCCATGCCCTCCTCCAGGGGATCTTCCCAATCCAGGAATTGAACGAGAGTGTCCTGCATTGCAGTCCACAAGGGAAGCCTAGAGCAGCATTTAGTCTAATTTTTTCCTATTCCTGAAGCAAAACCCTTCTGAGTATGCCACCTGATGCCCTATGAGTTTTGAGCTCTGCCCCTCTGGCTAGTGGGAATATTTGGTTCTGGATCATCTCTAGGGTTGTTGCCTCTAATCCTTTTGGGAGATTACTCATTCACATGCACTGCAACACAGGGGGGACTTTCAGATCTCCGTGCTCTTTCTTTGTAAGGCTCTCCAGTGTCTGGTACTCTGCTCTGGGAGCTCTAGCTCCTTGCCCCTCTGGACACCAGCTCCATCCCCTCAACTCAGGGGGACTTGGGAGCTCCTTCTGGACTATCCTTTCCTGAGTTATGGCCTGGCACTTTCACCAGGCAGTAATCTGGGGCTTACTCCATTTGTCTCCTCACCCAGAGAATACTGCCCTTTGACGGCTGATGTCCACTGTCTTGAAAATCATTGTTTTATATATATATATATATATATATATATAAAGTGTATATCTAAATGACTA
>NW_011494956.1:1464461-1469840 GCF_000754665.1 Bison bison bison
AAATGACTATATAATATTTCAGTAGCTGTTTTAGGTGATAAAGTAAACCCCTCTCACTCCATCTTGGCTTGAGTTTGACCTACTTTTTGTGTGTTTTATTTTGGAAGAACGATGTAGCCTCCGCTTCTTTGTCTATTTGTGAAATAAGGGTAATAATATAATGACTAATCATATAGTAGAACATATAGGGTAGAACATGTTATATAGTCTATAAGATTAGGCAAAGGGGCAGCCATACATTGAGGGTGGACTCTAAAAAAGGACCCTTGTGGGGTGACCCTCACAGGATCTCCTGAGCTCTCCTCTCTTGCCAGAACAGGGATATGTGCCTTTTTTGTTGCCCACGTATCAACTAATAACCCCATCCTTAAACTTGTGGACCTGCTGATGAAGGGTTTCTAGGCCAAAGGCAACTTGACTCCTCTCAGAACCAATGGGGCAAAAGCAAATTTATCTGAAACACTTTGCTAAAGATATACTGCCACACCACTGTAGTACCTCAATAGAGTATATGTGATTTATAGTTTAAAAAAGTAGATTTAAAAAGTAGTTTTCTTATTTACACCTTCATTTGAAATAGATAACCATATTCACCAAACTCCTGTGAAGCAGAATGCATAATACTATTAGTTGAAAATATCTGCCCCAAATTATAAGCATATAGAATTCATTCAGCTTATAGTTAATGGATCAGCATTAGAAAAGAAACATTTTTTTAAAGGAAAGGTGTCTTTCTTCTGAAATATTACAATTCCAACTTACTAAAGTAGTAACGTGAGTGACTTCTCAAAATTCTCCAAGCCAGGCTTCAACAGTACATGAACTGTAAACTTCCAGATGTTCAAGCTGGATTTAGAAAAGGCAGAGGAACCAGAGATCAAATTGCCAACATCTTCTGGATCACTGAAAAAGCAAGAGAGTTCCAGAAAAACATCTACTTCTGCTTTATTGACTACATCAAAGCCTTCGACTCTGTGAATCACAACAAACTGGAAAATTCTTCAAGATGGGAATACCAAACCACCTTACCTGCCTCCTGAGAATCTGTATGCAGGTCAAGAAGCATCAGTTAGAACCAGACATGGAACAGTAGACTGGTTACAAATCAGGAAAGGAGTATGTCAAGGCTATACATTGTCACCCAGCTTATGTAACTTATATTCAGTGTACATCATGCGAAATGCCAGGCTGGATGAAGCACAAGCTGTAATCAAGATTGTTGGGAGAAATATCAATAAACCCACACACGCAGATGACACCACCCTTATGGCAGAAAGTGAAGAACTAAAGAGCCTCTTGATGAAAGTGAAAGAGGAGACTGAAAAAGTTGGCTTAAAACTCAACATTCAGAAAACTATGATCATGGCATCCAGTACCATCACTCTATGGCAAATAGATGGGGAAACAATAGAAACAGCGACAGACTTTATTTTTTGGGCTCCAAAATCACTGCAGATGGTGACTGAAGCTATGAAATTAAAAGATGCTTGCTTCTTGGAGGAAAAGCTATGGCCAACCTAGACAGCGTATTAAAAAGCAGAGATATTGCTTTGCCAACAAAGGCCCATCTAGTCAAAGCTATGATTTTTCCAGTAGTCATGTATGGATGTGAGAGTTGGACTATAAAGAAAGCTGAGCACAGAATTGATTCTTTTGAACTGTGGTGTTGGAGAAGGCTCTTGAGAGTCTCTTGGACTGCAAGGAGATCAAACAAGTCAGCCCTAAAGGAAATCAGTCCTTTAGGATATTCATTGGAAGGACTGATGCTGAAGCTGAAACTGCAATACTTTGGCCACCTGATGCGAAGAACTGACTCATTGGAAAAGACCCTGATGCTGGGAAAGATTGAAGGCAGGAGGAAAAGGGGTTGACAGAGCATGAGATGGTTGGATGGCATCACTGACTCAATGGACATGAGTTTGAGCAAGCTCTGGGAGTTGGTGATGGACAGGGAAGTCTGGCATGCTGCAGTCCATGGGGTTGCAGAGTCGGACACGACTGAGCAACTGAACTGAACTGAACGTGAGTGAAAATACAGTAAAATCATATGGCTTTTTTACTGCATGTTTATTTAGGCCAAACCAGTATGAAGCAGCTAGATTAATTACTTTTATACTGTTAAGTACTGTACATAGTTAATTATTTAATCTAAGCCATGTCTGAGCCAAACCTGTAAATTACTGTTCATGCAGGGCAATGATAATTTATGTACTCCCTCCGTACTACAGCCTGTTAATATATTATTTTTGATTTGAAATTAAATGTTAAAAGTTTGCAAGAGGGCTTTCAAGACTACTCCATGACAAGTTCTAAAATTATGGATTTCAAAATTAAGGTTGACAACATGGTATGATAGGAACTTATTCAGACGACGGATTTTATCTGAAAAATATTTTTCCCACATTTTACTCTGATCCTTTGACTCTTACGGTTTCAGCTTGTGCTTTTTATTCTGCCTGATTTTATGATGTGGACGTTGCTTTGGATGCTTGGTAGTTTTTCGGCATGCACAAAACTTGATCTCACACACCCTCCAAGTGTGGCTAGTCAGATTTTTAACCGTAGTTACAAATGCCCAATGACTTTAAGTGCTAGCAAGGGGCTCACAACCACCATGAACTCACCAAACTAAACAGATGACACTGAATCCATTCTTAAAATGTAAGATCAACTTTACATTATTTGAGTAACACGTAATATTTGTACATAGTCGAATGAAAGAGAACTTTAAAAGTCTTATAAAGTAAAAAATTAAAATTTGAGATGCCAATAAAGTAAAAAGAAGAAAAGATTAAAAAAATCAGTAAAACACAACGTTTAATTAAAAATAAAAAAGAGATGTTATAGAGTATGCTTGCTGCTCCCCATGTGGTCCTGCAATGCCGCATTAGCATCACCTGGGAGCCTTCTAGCAGAGCAGTCTCTGAGTCAGAACCTGAATTTTGCAAGATTTTCCAGGTGATTTGTGTACTCATTCATGTTTGAGATGGACTGGTCTAGAGAGACATTTAGTAATCACCAGAGTGTGTGCAGAGATCCAGTAGTTAGCCCCTCATATAGACAAAACCACCCCAATCACTGAGTCCCAGCCCAGTGGAGAGAACCAGGGCAAGCACAGACCAGCAGTGGCTGAGTGAGTCTCTTGCATTTTCAGAGGGAGCCCTTGGAGTTTAGAGGAAGAAGAGTCTCACGGAGGTAAAACTGTGTGCCAAGGTAAATAAAATCTATTTTACATAAAGCTACTATCTGCTAGCTCCATACCTATAGCAAGTGAATTGGATATTAACCTTTCAGAAGAAAAACAATATAGATTCAGACTTCTTGCTGGGACTTTGATGGGAGGGTCCTTGCTTGTTTGGGGAGAACTAAGAGCATCTAAAAGGATGGGAAGTGCTCCATCTTTCCTTGCTACACATTATTACCTTTTTTTCAACACGTATGAAATATGTGAATTTTGCAACATGAGTAGTTTTAACTAGCAACTGTCCTTCCTCTTTAAAATGTACCATTTCCTTTCCTGGCAGAGGTTTTCAAGCTGTTCAACCACTAGAGGTCTGTATTACCTATTTAAAAAAAATCATACTCAACTGATTGTCCTTCAGTTCTCAATTTCAACACCTATTTCTGTGTTTTAAGATTTAAAATCTTCTAAAAACACAACACCAGGGAATAAAAATCACAACACTTTAGGAAATGAAGGAGAAAAGCTAGTAGGAACCCTTCCATTCAGAAGGGTGCCAGGTCTTTCCCCCTCTGACTAGGAGACAATTGAGTACACCTTCATACTCAGAAATACAGAATCCACAGCCAGTCACAAATCTGGGGAGCAAATTTATTTTCTGGAAAACAGTTTTTTCCCCAATATATTTTAAGATCTCTGTCTTCATTTTAAATATAAAGCATTTGTTTTCTTATCCAAAGCAATTCAGTTCTCAGTGTAGTTCAAGCTGTGCCCCACCCCCCAATAGTTCTTAGAACTCCAATTTTACTACCTTTATGAGGGTTTTTAAATAAGAATTTCTTTTCTTGGTGACCCAATGTTAGACTAAAATTAATGCTCTTTCATGCTTAATTTATAAGACTTTGCTGCAATTTTATAAGCAAATGCATGAGTCTTGGGCTAGCCTGGGTGGAGCTATATTAATGGTATAGCTAGTTGTTTTGACTGCAAGTTGGATCTCCCAAGTTTTCACCGGGTTCCACGTTTGCCAGGGATTTTTCACTAGCATAGCCCATTTTGGGCCTGCCTTCTGCCAGCAGCAGCACTGACTCTGAGCCTTCCATAAATCAGAAATGAGGTGTCCTGTTTACAGGACACCTGATTAATAGTGATGAAAGCTTTCCATAGCGTTATAGAGTGGGCCTCCTAAAACACTACACACTCATATATTCACACACTTATATGGAATGGAGGTAAGGAGCTATAATTTACTGAGTATGTAAAACCAAGGGTTTGGGATTTAGAGGCTGGATTTTCATAGATTCTAATTACTCCTGCATTTGGAGTAAGTGGGTACATTTGTTGCCAGGCAAGGTGTAATGCTATAAGCCTTGCCTTCTTAAAAGGCATTATTGCATAATGTTCCTGGCCTGGAAAGCCTCCAGAAGCATAAGCAGGTCTTTTGTGGCTTCTCTCTCAGTCTGTCACTTTATTAAAACACAACAATTTGCAAGTGTTATTTAGCAGATCAGCTGGGTTCATTTCAAAGGCTAATATTTAACAAAGGGGAAAATAACTTATTCTAATCCTTTTAAAAAGTGTTTTCTATGTATTCTTAGGCAATTTGCCTAGTGTTTTCTATAGATCTCAAAGCTAGGATTCAAGGACAGTTTTGTAATGTTTTACACTGCGTATCTATGTAATCCAAACGATCAGTTCTACAGCAGAAGGAAACTAATTCACAGTGCAATAAGTTATACTACAGACCACATTATTTAAAGTGGTTAAGTTTTTCATTTCCTGTTGCATTTCTGTGTATGGCTGGTGGCATATGAATTAACAATTTTCTCACTGAAATGTGACAGAAAAATATCTGCTTTACCCAATCCTGAACATTACTTTCAGACCTCCTGACTCTTCTATTATTATTCAAAATTATGCTAGCTTATGCTTGCATCTAATAATGTATAAACATATTAATTAAATATTAGCACAGTGTTTACTTGTGCTAATGCTAATTTGCTTCAATCATGCCTGACTCTTTGTGACCCTATGGACTATCACCCATCAGGTTCCTCTGTCCATGGGATTCTCCAGGCAAGAATACTGGAGTGGGTGGTCGTGCCCTCTTCCAGGGGATCTTCCCCACCCAGGGATCCAACCTGCATCTCCTGTGTCTTCTGCATTGGCAGGCGGGTTTTTTTTTTTTTTTTTTTTTT
>NW_011494956.1:1469940-1478651 GCF_000754665.1 Bison bison bison
ACACACACACACACACACACACACACACACACACACATATATAAATGCTGATAGTGTAGCAGTTAATTAAAAACAGAGAAAGGAAGATCTCAGGCTTTGGAGAATTTGATGAGTTATATCTCGGGGAGAAATGAAAACTAGAATGTTGGAGTTAGTCCCAGATTTCAGTTCTTGTCTTGGTATTGGTTAGTGATATGATGGACCCCTTAGACTCACTGTGAAAAACTGAACCCAATGAGAAAACCTAACTTGTAGCTTTGTTTTTGTGAAATAAGTAAGAAAATGGAGATGAAGTGACCGACCCAGTACCTGACCAAGTAAGCATCCAATTTAAAAGATGTTAACTAATGCATTCTTTTTGTGTCTGCATTAAAAAACCCAGCAATATAATACAATAGCAATAATCCTAGTTATGTTTAAGTGTTGTGAGAAGGCAATAAGGCCCAGTATATGAAACAGTATCAAGCTCTTCCCAAAGTGATCTCCCAAAAGGTTTCACCCATGAAACTAGACTGTAGGTTGGGAGAGTTTTAAAGATGATTCATTCTTGAATTTTTAATTTTTTTTGAGTGAGAATATTGTACCATTTTGATAACTTTATAAATCTCACTTGTTTTTTTTCTGCTCAGGATGATGACTTAAGTTTGCAACTCTACTAGACTAAGAAGATATAATGTTACCCTGAAATAAGAGTTAACTACAGATAAACTATTTGCAGGGCAGTTAAAAAGATGAAGTTAAGGATAGGTTTTACCTCAGGGAATTGAAAGAAAAAAAATGTGATGCTTAAAATACTATTTTCAACCCTTATATTACCTTACCCCACATGATTGAGATAAGTTTGTTTTGCCTAAAATACTTTATAGTGTCTCCTTTCAGGAGAAAAATCTGTGGGAGAGGAATTTGAAGGAAGCTGTGACCAACTAGCTTTTTATTAGGGACAGAATGCTGATTAAATTTCAGGCATTATTTTTAACTCAACTTGTCTTCCCAATACTATTTGGGTTTAGTGTGAACACTGAGGTATTTTGCAACAACCATTGGCGAGAGCAAAGACCAACTACTGACATAGAACTAAAAGGTTTTACTCAGAGGAGCAGGACTAGACTTTGGCACTTTGGCCTTTATCCAGTAATTTCCAAGGACACACTTGAGTTTCAAAAGAGATACGTGCTTCCTGAAACCACAGGCCCTCGCCTGGACAAGTCAGTGTCAATTCAAACCAACTTTCATGTTTTTCTGTGAGAAAAGGAAAGCTCCTCATTTAAAGTGGCATGTTGTATGTTCCCAGAATGTTCTAGTTCTTTTGCAAGGGCTGATTTTATGAGATGTCAATGATATGAGGGGTCCTGGGAAATAAATTCCTATATCATTGTAAATAATTGTTTATACCATCAGCAGCCCTGGGACCTGGAATTATATCAGACGTTCTTCTGGGGTTATATTTCGGTTTAGAGAGCCAGTCACACTTAAGGACTGAGTCTCTTATCTTTTGTCAACTCAGCACAACCTTGTTTCCAGAAGCCTCCTTCTATCACCACCACTTTGGAAATCAAATCTGCATTTCCACTTCAAACTGCATGGCCTATAACTCCTCATGCACAGGAGAAATGTACAAAAATATTTTACTATGGCATTGTGAACTATAGCTATTGGGTATTGTTTTTCTAGAATAAAGGAAATCACATTTTTCCCCCTCATTCTGTCCACAATCACTTCTCATTTCTCACTTGGGAGAAGTCTCCAAAGGAGGCCTATAAGGCACAGGCCTATTTGGGGGAAGCATGACATCACAGATGACTCGGTCCTTGGCCCTATCGGCTGGAAATAGTAACTAAGTCCTTTGTCTAAGCTGGTAAGAGAGGAGCTGCAGAAAATCAAATTAGCAGGAGAGAAACTATTTGTCTTCATTTTCTTGTTTCCAGCCTGCAAATACAGATTGTTAAATATGCCTGTTCTCTAATCCTCATTAGGAAATCTTGAAGAATAGCAGGACAGGAAAAAAGGCATGGGGGTTATGAGAAAACACCACCACTAAAAAATAATACAAAGTCAGAATCGTTCCTTCTCATTCAGACTGTCTTACGTGTTTAGAGGTGGTAGAATTTGAAGTTTTTCATTAAATTATTTTATTTCAGTTATATGTGGATGGATGCCATGTATACAATCCCAAACATATCATTTTATTTAGAATTTTCTTTTTCCTGGATTTGAAGAGAAAATAATTTAAATAGAATACCCAGTGTATGAAATCATTTTGCATTCAGTGGTAGCCCCAGGAATTGTTAAGTTCACTGGTATATTAATTTCAGAAGGCAAAACCTTCACTATAATAATCTAATGGTGATGCCATGCACCACTAAATCTCTGTTATGGGGGGTGGTTTATTTTCAGGCCCACAGACATGGGATTACAGGTCAGTGATAGGCAAAGTATTCTTGAGGTATACCAAAGGCCCCAAACATATCAGTCGGTGGCCCAGGAGGAACTGACATCAACTGCAGGGTTTTAGTGATTAGCTTTCTAGTAGTAGTCACTGATGATGATGGCTACTGAACCAGTCACTGGGGATTGAATCATGTACCTGACTTCTCTTCAAAAATCTCTCCTGTGAAACTATCTCACTACATTTCAAAGCAGCTTCAATCATGAAACCATTTCAGTTTAAAAATTTCATTTGTTCCCCTCTTCTAGCATCCATTCTAAATTATGTCTCTAGTCCATCTGTCAGTTGATACCCTTCAATTTTTGCTTTACAGATACTGGTCTGTTTGCTGTGTCTTAAATATGCCAATGCATTGCTGCCTCAGGGCCTTTGCACTTGCTCTGCTCTCTCCATTGATCCATCTTCCTCCACACAGTTCCTTTGTTCTTAGTAAGGAGGCTTTCCCTAAACTCCTTTTAGAACTGCACCCTTCTTCCTCACTGCTTCTACACTCTATTTTCATTCTTCATGTCATCCAACATATTCTATACTTTAACTTTTTTTCCTGTCCAAATGCACTGGAATGTTCTATGAGGGTCAGGATTTTTGTCTGCTTTGCTCACACTTTGTCCTTCATGTTGGGAATAGTAATTGGCATGTAGGTGTCCAAAGAAAATACTTATTGAGTAAATAACAGCAGAATCTGTTGTAAACTGCAGCCCTAAATAGGAATAACTTGTGTTTAATATAATTTTCATTCAGAAGACTTTACTCTCATGACATTTCTTTGATTTTTGTATTTTTGGAGTCAGAAGAAACAAACTTTAGGGTTACCCCACACCTGCTCAGTAATAAACTTCTGGGTCACAATAGTTGCAAACTGAAATGCCATCAGGATTTAGACAGTTAAATTTAGGTGTGAAGCATCATTGAGGAGTGATGGGGGCTTTGACAAATAGTTGAGTTCATGTACTATTCTCCCTAAAGGCATTCAGATTTGGAAAAAAAAAAAATTAAGCATAGCCCTATCAGAAGAGATCCGTCTACCTGTGGTTTTAAAGGTCAATAGGACCATGAAGACATTTCTAAGTCATACTGTTTTTTCTATCTCTTTGCAACTATTCACTCAGGCTTGGGTATGTGCCTGATTCCACTTTAGGACAGGAATACTCAGCTGATAAAATCTAATTACATTTGCTTCCCAACTAAATTGCATGTCACCTTCCCCTCTTGCGACGGAAATGGCCCCTCTTGGGTCCTCAGCGTCTGATTATTGCAAACCTAATTGATTTGCGACATTTCATTAATAAAGTTAACTAAAACTAATTATACATATTGAAAAGAAGTTTCCTGTGAAATGAATTATTCTATTTAGCTTAAGGGTTCTTAATTGTTAGAATGAATTGTTGAGGAGGATTGAAGCATTATTTTCTCTTGAGATCTTTATATATATATATATAAAATACATATATATGTACATATAATATAAATATGGATTGATGGATGTTTATACTATAGTAACTGAAAAAAAGAAGAAAATGGTTAAAAATGAAGGTTAGAAATAACAAAACATCCTCCTCAGAAGATAAAAATCACAAAATAGGTTGTGCATAGATCTCTAATCATTTTAAGATGTCAAATTAGGATCTGTTACATTTATCATACAAAGGAAGCTAAAATCAATTTTTAAATTGTTTGACATGTATTATTTTATTCGTAGCATAAATTTCTTTTCACTGAACTGGTTCATATTGTATTTCTCACTCTTAATTCAGATGCCATGTGTCTAATTCACCAATCTAATTAAATCAAAATTCTAGCATAAATCCAGAGGGAGCCTATACTAACTATTTCAATTGCCCCAAACCAAGCAGATGCATTGTGGGTCAGTACTTTTCACAGGGTCATTTTCAACATTCCCTATTTGTTCAGTTATATGTAGATAAATATATTCTACATAAAATGAAGATGAGAGTTCATTAATGGTTTGCTGCTAAGTCACTTCAGTCGTGTCCGACTGTGTGCGACCCCATAGATGATAGCCCACCAGGCTCCGCTGTCCCTGGGATTCTCCAGACAAGAACATTGGAGTGGGTTGCCATTTCCTTCTCCAATGCATGAAAGTGAAAAATGAAAGTGAAGTCACTCAGTCGTGTCCGACTCTTAGCAACCCCACGGACTGCAGCCTACCTGGCTCCTCCGTCCATGGTATTTTCCAGGCAAAAGTACTGGAGTGGGGTGCCATTGCCTTCTCTGCATTAATGGTTTAGAGTTGAATAAACCATGGCTGGGCCGTTACTGTTACAGAATAACCTTCTATATCACATAAGAAGCTGTTCTCGTGAATTACTTGAATTTACATTGCTTTTACACTGCCAAAGCAGGTGCCAAAGAATTTCCTTCTTTGCATTAAGTAAGACACTGAGTTGTTTTATCCTCTTGCTCTGTATACTGACTGCACTGGACAGACCATGAGGCAGCAAAATGCCCATACTGTTCTTCCCCCTTGGCCTGAAGCATCACTGAGTCAAGGTTCAGACACTAGGTCAAATGATAGCCTTTATCCACTGCCTGGTTTTATCTACAATGGCTTTGTTTGCTTTTTATGGTGGCCAGTGCTGTGTGCAGAAGTACTTTGGCTTTGCTTGGGTAAAGGGAGAAGGAAGGCTGCTTCCGATGGGACTTTGGACTTGCGATGTGACATTATACCTCTTGTCCCAGGGATGCCCTGGGAGAGTCCAATATTTTTTTTCAAATCTGGAAAGGTGCCAAAAACCTAATTCTAAATAACTGGTTATCATCTGCCAAGTTTGTGCTGTACTATTACATTTCTGAGATATTTTAGATATTCCCTGAATTAAAAAAAAATGACTCATATATCTAAGTCGTTTTAAGAGTCTTAAAAGGAATGACTAGCTAGTTGAAGGGAGAAGATGACAGCACTTCTAGTACTGGTGAAAAGTGCTTCCTGCCAGCAAAACCAAACTGTGAAATTAAGAGGTGAATTCTCTGAGCTCTTTCAATGATTAAAAATATTAACAGTAACCCAGTTTAAATTAGAATCTCCTATATAGTTGTATGCTGTGCATATCTAGCTATATTGTTTAAACCTAGGATGACTATTCGGAGAAGGCAATGGCACCCCACTCCAGTACTTTTGCCTGGAAAATCCCATGGACAGAGGAGACTGGTGGGCTGCAGTCCATGGGGTTGCTACAGTTGGACATGACTGAGTGACTTCATTTTCACTTTTCACTTTCATGCATTGGAGAAGGAAATGGCAACCCACTCCAGTGTTCTTGTCTGGAGAATCCCAGGGATGGGGGAGCCTGATGGGCTGCCATCTATGGGGTTGCACAGAGTCGGATACAACTGAAGTGACTTAGCAGCAGCAGCAGCAGGATGAATATTACTGTGAATAAACTATATGGATAATAGGTTATTTACAGTAAACCTATTTTTTTTATAAAAAAAGCTATTTTTTGGTTTATTAAAGAAAAACAAAACTCCACAGACAGCTAACATTTACTCTGCCTTTTTTTCATTGGTAAGATTTGGATTCATATTTAACAATTCAAAACTGGGTTTGCACCTTTATTATTTATGCTTTCACTGAAAAATGATACTGTTAAATGTGTAAAGGAATACTGGCTGGGTAGTTATGTCTTTTTCATAGCTAGTTATATAGCTATTTCAAATCTTTGATGCTTTAATGACTCAAAGATAAATTTGCTTTTAATTTCTTGCCTTGTGTAACATATAACCATTAGTCCAGGAATCAAATTTAATTGAACTACTAGATATAAGTGACTGGAAAATAATTGAAACTGATATTAAATGAATGGATCACAGTTGAGGATCAATGGTGAATAAGAAATTTAAGTATATACTGTAAAAGGGGGTGATTATATTAATTAAAATTATAAACAAGCTATTATTCTTTGTTATACAATAAGTTGGAAATCCAGAGACCATTAATATAATACACATTTCCATAAATGATACAGAAATAAATGATCTAATAGTTATTTTGTTTGGTTCTTCGGTTGCTTAAAAAAATAAAGCTTTAGTAAAGTTGGTGTGATTGAGACCCATTTATCATTGTAGGAAAAATAAAATCTTACAGAATATAAAGAACAAAGAAAAAATACTGGCCTTTAAAAATGATCCTACATCTTTTCTAGTTTTGCTTACTTGAAGACGTCAGTGTTTCAGTAAAAAAGCCAACAGCCATATATTAGGTCAACATAACTATATGTACAATTTTTCACAATTTTTAAGGAAACAAAAACCTCTAATTTTATAAGAATACATAAAGTATTTAAATAAATATTTAAGTAAAACAGTTAATTCCACATATCTTAATATGCAAATAAATAGGAAAGAGGAAAGGGGCTTGTGAGAGCCATACACCAGATAACCTACAGTTAAGAAAATTAGCATTTAAAAAATATTTTTAAATTTCAAAAGACATATAAAAGAGCCCAAAACTTTCTTACCAAGTAGCAATGGAAGCCTACTGCATTATTAATAATTCCTTTATAATAGCACTGTCTAGTAGAACTTTCCATAATGATAGAAATGTTCTATATCTGTGCTATTCAGTACAGTAGCCACTACCTACATGTGTCTGCTGAGAACTTGAAATGTGGCTAGTATCATGCAGGAACTCAGTTTTTAACTGCATTTATAATTAATGTAAACAGCTACATGGAGCAGATGATTACCATAGATTTTAAGCCCCTGAATATTTTTATTCTTTTATATGTATTAACCATGTTTTCCCATTTATCATAAGTAGGTTTCAGCCTAAGTATTTTTGTTTCTACAGTATGAAACAAGCTCTGAAATACTGTTTACACATTACTGGTTTAAATCAATAAAAGATCAAAGTTCTGTAGTTTTAAGTTGATGAAAGTTTTAAAGTGACAATACAAAGTTCAGAAGGCCCTTGGAAAACACTTTTTGTATTTCAATATAATGACATGGGTTGGGACGGGGCTTGGAGATTCTTCCAAAGGCAAAGTTGCTAGTTAGTGGAAGAACTGTATGATGTTAGTTCTTCAGTGGAAAATAACTTATTAGAATTAAGTATGTTTTTGCTCATTTATCTGAAACTTAAAGGTCTGAAAAAGTTTAACATTGTACAGGATGTTTTTTTCAGTGTTTTCTTATTTGTAAGCAAAATGTTGTAGTTATTTGGAAAGTTTTACTACAAATGTGTGAATGTTAATCAGAAAGTTAGGGGCTTCCAAAGTACAGGAGGAGAGGCTGATCTAAGGACCATTTCCAGGAGGAACGCCCCTGTATTATTATCCTGATTCTTCTGCTTTAAGGCTGAGGAGGTGAATATGTAAAGAGCTCCTTCTGTTCAGTACTCTTAGGATATAAAAAAAAGCTGCTAGTTTTGGTATCTTCCTAACTGGGACATATATTTTAATATATTTTCCCAGAGCTGGATTTTTGCTGAAAATGTGCATAGCCCAGCTTCCAAAATTTCAACTACACCTCACAAAAAAACCCCTAAAGATTTCCAGTGACAGAACTCTGCAGAACGTTACTATTTTTGTCTTCCAAGATTAGAGTAGTCCTAAATAGTTTTCTAACACCACTGTGGACTGCCTTCCAGCAAGTGTTTCCTACTTGTCAATCAAAAAGACTAGTTACCTCTAACATAGGTCTGCCCACCCATCACCTATCTTATCTACCTCCTACTTTGATAAAATCCAGCCATGACACATTCAGAAAGGGACAAGCTACTCTTTTCATTTTCCTTGGAGGAACTAGGGAATGTCTCCCCTGTTAATTTGGGAAGCGGAGGGTTTGTTCTTTGAGCTGAGTTTATGTCAGGAGAAAAAAATCCTGCTAGCTGGGTAAATCAAGGAGTCTTTTTATGAAAAATATCATACAGTCTGTGTGATAAGAGTTGAACTGACAGAGCACCCCCCTAGCTGCTCTGTGAGGTTCTGAGTGGAATGCCCCACTGTGTGACTCCATGGGGCTTATGTCTACCAGGGGTTAAACTGCTTTGGAATTAATGGGTACCTCTGTATATGGTTTTTCCTGTGGTCATGTATGGATGTGAGAGTTGGACTGTGAAGAAGGCTGAGCGCCAAAGAATTGATGCTTTTGAACTGTGGTGTTGGAGAAGACTCTTGAGAGTCCCTTGGACTGCAAGGAGATCCAACCAGTCCATTCTGAAGGAGATCAGCCCTGGGATTTCTTTGGAAGGCATGATGCTAAAGCTGAAACTCCAGTACTTTGGCCACCTCATGCGAAGAGTTGA
>NW_011494956.1:1478751-1490317 GCF_000754665.1 Bison bison bison
TGCAAGGAGATCCAACCAGTCCATTCTGAAGGAGATCAGCCCTGGGATTTCTTTGGAAGGCATGATGCTAAAGCTGAAACTCCAGTACTTTGGCCACCTCATGCGAAGAGTTGACTCATTGGAAAAGACTCTGATGCTGGGAGGGATTGGGGGCAGGAGGAAAAGGGGACGACAGAAGATGAGATGGCTGGATGGCATCACCGACTTGATGGACATAAGTTTGAGTGAACTCCGGGAGTTGGCGATGGACAGGGAGGCCTGGCATGCTGCAATTCATGGGGTTACAAAGAGTCGCAAAGAGTCGGACACGACTGAGCGACTGAACTGAACTGAACTGAACTGCAGAGGATATAGGCTCAATCCCTGGTCGGGAAGCGGAGATCCCACATGCCTTGGGGCCAAAAAGCCAAACCATGAAACGGAAGCAATCTTGTAATGAATTCAATAAAGACTTTAAAAATGGTCCACATCAAAAAAATCTTAAAAAAATTCATATTACTAATAATATGTATGTTCTTTATATATTGGAAGGAATGGGCTCAGAATGTCATTCTTTTCTACAGCTTCTGTTTCTGTCACCTGACAATAGTGTGTGTGGCTTTTTGTGCTACCTTCATGGTTGACACATTAGAGAAAATTACTGACAGATAAATGTTATAGGTGTAAGCCATTTACCTGGATGCAGACCTTCTGGAATGGCTTCAATGACTTAGTCAGATAAAACCTGTCATTTTAGATCAGCTTATCATACATCAGTCTGTAAAGAAAAAAAAAAACATTAAGTGATTCACTGAAAAAGGTCAGATTTTTATTTTCTAATTTATAAAATAAGCATTAACACTACATCTTAAGAATGTTTTTGAATGGAATGAAGCCATCTGTCAACATCGAGAACATATTTTTCCTTATACAGACTTAGGCTCTACTGGGTGACCATCTGTCAAGGGACCTTGTCCTCTTCCTGATTTTAGTCAACATCTTCCCTCCTTGTAGATGAATGCTAGAGAAGGTGAAAAAGAGTTTTTGGGTCAACAATAATGCAATTTCTAAGGCATTTCTGGGAGAAGGCAATGGCACTGCACTCCAGTACTCTTGTCTGGAAAATCCCATGGGCGGAGGAGCCTGGTGGGCTGCAGTTCATGGGGTCTCACAGAGTCGGACACGACTGGAGCGACTTAGCAGCAGCAGCAAGGTATTTCTGTAGCTAGAACTACTAAATATAAGAAACATCCTTATAGATTAGATTTTTACTTGTGAATTAACAAACTTTGATATATGATTATTAGAGTATAATTTCTGTACAACGTCGTGTTAATTTCTGCTATACAATGGAGTGACTAATTTATATGTATACATATATCCCCCTCATTCTTGGACCTCCTGCTCACCACCCCTGCCTCCATCCAACCCATCCAGGTCACCACAGAGCAATGAGCTGAGCTCCCTATGCTTTATAGCATGGTAGTGTGATTCTGTTTTATACATGGTAGGTAGTGTGATATACAATTCTTTTCATATAAAGCTTCGGTTCAGTTCAGTTCAGTCGCTCAGTCGTGTCCAACTCTTTGCGACCCCATGAACCACAGCACACCAGGTTGCCCTGTCCATCACCAACTCCTGGAATCTAACCAAACCCATGTCCATCGAGTTGGTGATGCCTTCCGACCATGTCATCCTCTGTCATCCCCTTTTCTTCCTGCCCTCAATCTTTCCCAGCATCAAGGTCTTTTCAAATGAGTCAGTTCTTCACATCAGGTGGCCAGAGTATTGGAGTTTCAGATTCAGCATCAGTCCTTCCAATGAACACCCAGGACTAATCTCCTTTAGGAAGGACTGATTGGATCTCCTTGCAGTCCAAGGGACTCTCAAGAGTCTTCTCCAACACCACAGTTCAAAAGCATCAATTCTTCGGCACTCAGCTTTCTTATAGTCCAACTCTCACATCCATACATGACCACTGGAAAAACCATAGCCTTGACTAGACAGACCTTTGTTGGCAAAGTAATGTCTCTGCTTTTTAATATGCTGTCTAGGTTGGTCATAACTTTCCTCCCAAAGAGTAAGCATCTTTTAATTTCATAGCTGCAATCACCATCTGCAGTGATTTTGGAGCCCCCCAAAAATAAAGTCAGCCACTGTTTCCACTGTTTCCCCATCTATTTGCCATGGAGTGATGGACCAGATGCCATGACCTTAGTTTGCTGAATATTGAGCTTTTAAGCCAACTTTTTCAGTCTCCTCTTTCACTTTCATCAAGAGGCTCTTTAGTTCTTTGCTTTCTACCATAAGGGTGGTGTAATCTATATATCTGAGGATATTGATATTTCTCTAGGCAATCTTGACTCCAGCTTGTGCTTCCTCCAGCCCAGCGTTTCTCATGATGTACTCTACAAGTGTTATTGTGCCATAATTTTGAACAAAATCTCCTTAAAAGTTTTTTTCTGTTTTAATTTTCCATAGAAGTAATATATGTATGTGGTACAAGTGCCTAGTTATGGAAATGTATAAAGTAAAAGTACACATCTCTTAATTCTCTAATTGTCGCTCCAGGTCTACTTCCCAGAGATATATACTACCAATAGTTTTTTTTTATGTGTCCTTTAGAACTTTAAAAAAAGTGCACCCATATATATAAGTGTGTATATCTATTGCTTCTCATTTTATGCATTATATGTTCTGTACTTTGCTTTCCTTTAAAAAAACAAAAGTAATATGTCTCGTAGAACTTTCTACATCATTTACACAAATCTATCTCACATCATTTACACAAATCTATCTCACATCATTTACACAAATCTATCTTACTCATAGGATTCTAATCATTGCACTGAAACATGATAATTGATATAATCAGCCCCTAGTGGGCCTTGGGGGCTTTCCAGGTGGCTCAGAGGTAAAGAATTTGCCTGTCAATGCAGAAGACTCAGGAGACGCAGGTTCAATCTCTGGGTGGAGAAGGTCACCTGGAAGAGGAAATGGCAACCCATTCCAATATTCTTGCCTGGGAAATCTCACGGATAGAGGAGCCTAGTGGGCTACAGCCCATGGGGTTACAGAGTCAGACTGAGTGACTCAGCACACATCATGGGCCTTAAGGGTTTTTTTTTTTTTGCCTTCTATTTCCCTTTTTTGAATGTAAAAAAGCCTCAATGATCATATTTTTTGCAATTATTTTTCTACTAGGTTGCCTAGTTATGGCCTTCACTCATTTTTCCATTGGGTTCATTGTTTCTCGTTTTAAAAAGCTCATGTCAAAAATTGGCATTTTACATGTAATGTGTGGCAAATAGCTTTCCTAAGTTCCTGTTTATCTTTTGTGTTTGTTTCTGGTGCTTTTTACTACACAACCATTTAAATTTTTTTATGTAGCCAAATTCATCAATATTTTTCATTATGGTTTGGGGATTTTTTAAAGTAAGAAATTGTTTAAAGTTAATGAATCAGCCCTGGGATTTCTTTGGAAGGAATGATGCTAAAGCTGAAACTCCAGTACTTTGGCCACCTCATGCGAAGAGTTGACTCATTGGAAAAGACTGATGTTGGGAGGGATTGGGGGCAGGAGGAGAAGGGGACGACAGAGGATGAGATGGCTGGATGGCATCACTGACTTGATGGATGTGAGTCTGAGTGAACTCCGGGAGTTGGTGATGGACAGGGAGGCCTGGCGTGCTGCGATTCATGGGGTCGCAAAGAGTCGGACACAACTGAGCGACTGAACTGAACTGAATGAATTACTCAATAAGATTGTGTATAGTTTTTTTTTTTTCCTAGCAACAACGTATATGAGTTTTCAAGTTTTACTATCACCTTGTGGTACAGGAGGATTTTGGCATTAGAAGAATATATTTTTAACTTATTTTTTGGTGTTTTTTTTTGTCATAGCAAAAATTTTCCCATGAGATATTTTTTCCTATAAAATGCCACTCTGGTGTAAAATCTGTGAACTCTTATAGGGCTCTAGTGTACCTTAGGGAAAAAAATAGAGACAGGGTTGACTTGCCAGGATCATTCTCCAGAGGGTTAATGGTGGGTGTCTATAATCTGAAATCTAGAGTGAGTTAGAAGGAAAGGAAAAGAAATTCCAAGATAAAAAGTATGAACGGAGGCTCATGATAGGAAAGTCTGAAAGCGCATGCCAAAAAAGGGGAAAGAAAAGTCACGTTTGATCTTAGCCTTGATCTTAATAATCCTCAAAAGCTTTAAAGATTTGTTATATATTTTGCCTAGTATTTCTTATCTGTTCGTGCAAATATGCAGACATTTAAAAAAATCTCTAAGTGATTTTGCTCTCAAATCAGTGCTAGTATAACTGAACTGTTTTCATTAGAACACCAATGACCCAAATAAGACATTAATGGCACCTTGACAAGAATCTATCAAAGACACACACACACACACACACACACTCTCTCTCTCTCTCTCTCTCATTGGATTTTTATTTTATACACTGCTGTATTCACTTGTGATTACCTTTCCTTGTCACTAGATATTTTAAAATATATACATATAAAATACACAATGACTGTATAATATTCCATCATGTGGCTTAATGTAATGGGAATTTAAAAGAATAGATTTGTATTTCTCTCAAAAATCCACTCTGTTAACCCAGTATGTCAAACGCTAGAACACAGTCAGGAAATTATTACATAGGAATCACATCAGGTTATTTTCCATTCCTGATAAAGTGGCAGCAGTTAACTGTGTGAAGGTTAAGTGCTGGAAGACATCATGGTACAATGTATTTTATGTGACATGACATTTGAATGGAAGGAGAATTAGATGATTAAAGCTGGGTTAATGGAACGTTCTTGTTCTAGCAGCATACCACGTAATTTACAGGTATATAAGATGCATTTGAATTGCATAACAAGAAGAGTTTGGGTCCAAGAGTGAAGAAAAGCATGTATGATGATGAAATTGTAAATGGATGAAGTTTAGAAGAAGTGCTGTGAGTTTTTCCTTTTATTTTCAGTTTATTTAGAAAAAAAAAAAAAACCTAGTGTTGACTAAATTAAGCCCCACTCACAACTATTTGGGGTTAGTGAGATGAGCAGGACTGTAAAGAGTCACAAGAGAATCACTGGTACTTTATCATTGATCAGCACTAAGAAACTCTGCCTGCTAGTATGCAGGATGTCTCCTGGGCACAAGTTCCCTTTTGAGCCCTCACTACGTGGCTTTATGGCATCCCTGGGTTGATTTTTGCCTTCATCTATAACTTACAAGTTAGACACTGTACTATTAGTGCTGCCGAAAGTTCTAGATCTAAGCAGCTGGTGACATTCTGTCTCTCAAGGATGTCCCTTTATCACGGAGAAAATCGTGGCTGCTTAGTTCTGTTGACATGCCTCGCCTCTCAAACATGATCACAGGGAGCCCAGACTCACCTCGGTCTTCTGACCCACATCAATGAGCCTCTGTCAAAACAACAGACATTTGACCCAATCCAACTGACAGCTCTCAGAGAGTCTATATGCACTGGGAAAAATGTCTCAGAGACTCATCATTTGAGGAGTCACTGGCTTAAAATCAGGTACCCTTAAAAAAAAAAAAATCAGGTACCCTTGTTTGCAGACTGACTGATTAGTATTATATTCAACTAAAGTTTTAGAAACTATGCTTACAGATAAATGTGTTTATATTAAAACTATGCTTATAGATAAATGTGTTTATATTAAAAGCTGAAAGAGTGATACATAATTTGAGTTGGAAAGTTTATATATGTTTATATATGTAGGATATGGGTTATTCAACTCAAGAACTTTTTAAAAAAGTTCATCAGAACACAAAGGTTAAAAAAAAAGATAAATTTCAGGTAAGTTTTGGGAAAACAGAGATATCAAGTCTTAAATTTTAAATTATGAACTATCATAGTTTTCTTACTTGTTTCCCAACTAAAGAAGGAATTCCTAGAATTCCTCATTATTGAAGTTAAAGGTAAGATGACAGGAAAATGTTATAGATCTTGCTTTTTTCTATGAGGAAAACAGAACTTGATTTCCAATTATAACTTTCTAATAATTATCCAATAATTAATTGGTCCAATAATTAATTGGTCTTAAAAAGCAGGCAGCCTAATGTAGAGCAGACAGTGTGGGTGGCAACAAAGAGCACAGAATCAAAATTGTGTTCAAATCTTGACTCTAACAGTTACCAAAACTGGGTAAGCTACTTATCACATTATTATTTGATATCCCAATCTATAAAATGGGGATGAGGCAGTGACTATTATATAGGGATGTTGTGAGAATTAAATAAAACACTGTATTGAAAGGCTGAACGTTGTTTGGCACATTATATATGCTCAATACATGTTAGTTTTGTTAAAAATGTTATTTTATTAAAAAGCCAAGAAAATAGCCTCTAGGTAATCATTTGAGCAAGCCAGAGGTTCTGTCACTTGTGCTTTTCTAGCTTTAAAGTCCTTTTGAATCATGTGAAGATCTTGCTAAAATGCAGATTCTGATTCAGTGGGTCCAGGTGGGGTCTGAGAGTCTGAATTTCTAATAAGCTCCCAAGTGATACTCATGATGCTAGTTGGGGGACCTTGACACCTGAGGTAATGTGGCGGTTCTCAATAGGAAAGAAATGGGGAAAGGAGAAACAGGGGAAGTGCAGACAATATGTACAGATTTAAAACACTTCCCCGGTGATTTTCATATGCTTGCCTTACCTGCTCTTTGATGCCTGAAGAACAACTGCTTTGATATTTCAACCTTTTATTCTTTTCATAGCTCTTTTTCTTATTCTTTACCTTTCCCTTGCCTTATTTTTTTTTAAATGTATTTATTTTAATTGGAGCTTCCTTGCCTTAGACTTTTATAGCTTTAGATTTAAAGCAATTGTGTTAATGCTTAGTTATTCCATTAGTAAGACTAAAGCAACACTTTTAAGTCACTTTATTGTAATAGGAAAGGTTTCTAACATTTCTACAATATAAGGATCTGAAAATGTATTTAATGTTTTCCACAAATTAAGCCAAAAACAGACAAACAGGCAAGAAAGTGACTTTAATAACAGAACACAAGGCAGTTGGGTGTGGTGCATACTATCAAAGGAGTTAAAACCCCATGGGGAAAGGAAAGTTGTGGTGGTTATTATGGAAGGGGCCAGAATGAAACATGTAACCACATTAGATATTCTACCCTGTCTGAAAGGTAGAAGGAAGAGGGTTTTTTTAAATGGCTTCCTACCCCAGCGGCATTGAGATGACTGGCGAGACCTATATCTAAATATGTACTTAGCTTGACCAACATCTCTCTAGGACAAAGACCATTTTTTATACTTTGGTGTGTCCTCAGGACCTAAGATCTCTCAGATCCATTGCATTCCCTCAGTAAGTATCTTCTACTATTGTTGATATATTTCATACATATAATTCTTCCTTTTCCAAGGCAGATAAGAGGAGCTTTGATTAAAATAAGAAATAACTAAAGAAAACTTACAGAGGAAATTAGCAGTCATTAACTCTCTTTAAAAGTACAGAGTTATATCCATATAACTTTTATTACAGTATATTGTTACAGTTATTCTGTTAAAAAAGTACAGAATCAAATGTGTATTCTTCAGTATTCTTACTCTGAAGTTAACTATGTAGCCAAAGTACTTTAATTCATTGATCTAAATGAGATTTTAACATCATCTGATGAAGAACAAGGAAACTTTGATTGTATGAAGAGAATAAGAAATCCCATAAAACTTGACCCAAACTGAATGGTTATTAATGCTATGATTTTAAATATTAAGGGCATGCAGAATTGGGACTTAGACTATGAAAAATAAAGCATACCTATTTCTTACCCATTTTTCCAATTTGTGTTAGAAAAGTAAATGGGCAACACAATTTAAAATATTCTTGACTATAGGAAGGAAAATCAAATGATAACTGGAAGATTCTAGACACCTACTTCTAGTATATGTATATATATACATATATTCTTTTTTAGTAAAATATTTTGAAAGAAATTTTGGTTTTCATAGTCAAGGAACTTTTTCCCACAGTGATCATCTGCTACGAAGAGAAAGGATCAAAATCAGATAGAAAACTTTTAATGTTAATACAACCACAGCTAAGATTCACTTGTCATGTTATGATTGTTCTAAACGTATATTTTGTTTTCTAATTGTCAAGTTCATCATTAAAATAACCACCAAACAAAGCATCTGGCAAATTTATAACTCTTTAGATTTTCTTTTTTTTTTTTTTGCTGTGATGTATTTTATATTTTAGAGCTTTAATAGGATAATAGTAGTAATTTGCCAAATTATTTGCCTATTACCTTAAATCTGTACAGATACTTCTAGATTTAAGATGGCTTTGTATATTAAGCCATTGAAAAGCTGATTTTTCATAGCTGAAATTCATATTGTGATTAAAAATAAAAAATGTAAAGTGATAGCTAAATTTAGGCGGGAAATGGAACAAAATTTACTTTTGCTGTGGAAGCTTTAGTGTACTGTTTTAATAGACACTAATGAGAAAAGAAGCAAACCGTGTTATCCAATGACTTCAGACAATTTTGAAAGAGAAAATTTATAGTGATTTTGTAGAAAATAATAGTACTTTCCAGTAGTGATGGGTTAAGAAGCTGATTTTTCCAATTTGCTAGATAACACGGGTGAAAAGTATTTGGTTCCTTTTTTTATACTTGGACATTTTGTTGCTCTGGCTCTGTATTTGTTTATTGCCACAGTCTGTCTTCAAAACAGCTTTTAAATTTTTATAACACTTGGATGTACTTCAAACTTCTAAATAAAATTTGTGATTTTTCAGACTGCTCTGAGAGACTCTGGCACTGCTCAGTCGTGACTGAGCAGGAAAAGGGCTACGTAAACTACTGAGCTTGGGGCAAAAGACCGGGAGCCTGCATCAGGCAGCCAAAACATCTAAGCGTGATGGGTCTGGATCTTGGTCCCTGCATCAAATTTGAAAGCAAAACACAGCAACTGTCAGCTGCATAAAAAGGACACTGTGAAAGCACAGATAAAACTATAGGAGACGTGAATCATGCATTTTAACTGTGAGTTTCAAACTCCTTTTCAAATGTGTGAATGTGTAACTCAGTCGTGTCCAACTCTTTGAGACCCCATGGACTGTATGTAGCCTGCCAGGCTCCTCTGCCCATGGAATTCTCTATGCAAGGATACTGAAGTTGGTTGCCATGCCCTTCTCCAGGGGATCTTCCCAACCCAGGGATCGAACCTAGGTCCCCTGCATAGCAGGCAGATTCTTTACTAGTTGAGCTATCTGAGAAGCTCTCAAGTATTTTACCTGGGCTTTGGGTAAGCAGCACATTTTCTTTCATTATTTTTCATCTAGCACAGGATAAGAATTAGTCATAGTAACAACAGCAACAACAGTAATAAGCAGCAGCAGCAAAATAACCCCAAATTATATACCAGCACACACACACAACTCTTACTAAAAGTAGGAAAAGAAAAAACAAAGAAGAAACCTGAACAAAGTCACAGTTTGAGCACTAAAGCAGGGTAAGAGGGAGATAGCAGAGATTTGATCTCAGAGCTCTTGGGATGCAGAGCATTGCCAAAGCAAGAGTGACTGGGAGACACTTTATAAAACTTGTCTCCCTTTGGCTTCAGTGGAAGAAAACCAGCTTTCTTTTGGGTTGGATAATGGGACAGTCGATTCAGTTTAAGATCAAAGAAGAATCGAGTTAGAAATCGAGGCCTCATGATGGACACAAAAAACAAGGAAATTAGAAAGAAAAAAAGGGGGCTGCAATAGAGTAGATAATGGACTGCTGCTGCTAAGTGGCTTCAGTCGTGTCCAACTCTGTGCGACCCCATAGACGGCAGCCCACCAGGCTTCCCGTCCCTGGGATTCTCCAGGCAAGAACACTGGAGTGGGTTGCCATTTCCTTCTCCAATGCATGAAAGTGAAAAGTGAAAGTGAAGTTGCTCAGTCGTGTCTGACTCTAGCGACCCCATGGACTGCAGCCTACCAGGCTCCTCCGTTCATGGGATTTTCCAGGCAAAAGTATTGGAGTGGGGTGCCATTGCCTTCTCCGAGATAATGGACTAGATACTACTAATCATGAGAACTTTAGCAAAGTTGAGATCCAGCAACTTGGGGCCACTCCCTGAGCCTTAATTAAGCCAGGTTGTAGAAACTGCCAACTGTAATCTAGGGGATGGACACTTGGACCTAATGATTTTTCAGAGCAGACAATTTACCAGGAGAGCTATTTAGACACTTTTGAGGAGCACAAACATGGGCTAAAAGGGTAATTATTTTAGACTTTATTTTTTAAAGCAATAACTAGGAAACAAAAGGAATCAAGGAATTTTATCACTAGAGAGACCTGAGGTTTGAATTGTGAAATAACTCTAACAGCACATGGCCAGTTATGTGGGAGTCTCCATTCCCAGCTCTCTGTGCTTCCTTGCCGCTGCACTGTCTTCCAGATGGGTGTTGGAATCCATCACAGTCTCGAGAGATTATCCATGTGGTGGGGCCTTGAGAGCTGGGGAAACACCAGCAGGCAACAAGGGAAACAGGCAGTTTCCTTTAAAGAAGACTTATAAAGGTGTTACAGCTTATGCTAAGGAGAATAAACCTTGGAGACCCAGGGTGGTATAACTACCAAGAGAATCATGTTGGGGATGACAGCAACTTGAAAAGGAGACAGAGGTTGTTCAAAAAAGTCATAAAACAGAGCAGCAGGGTGCCAGATTTCCTTCTTGCCTCATTGTTACTCTCATCTAGGAATGACACTAGAAACAGCCAGGTGGAAAATGTGATCCCAAGGGAAAGTGAGCACCCAAACTTTCACCAAGAAGAGAGGGCTCCAGAGGGCCACTCCTGGGTGTTTGATTCTTAATCAAGCCATCAGCAAAGAAAGATCAGGTAAAGAGGCCCGCAATGTGCTCAATAGTTCAGGGCAGGAGACTCTTCTGGAGACAAAGCATCTGGCATTGTGGATAGATCGGGCTGGACATTTAAGAGAACTGGAGAATGGGGTGCTAGGTAGAGGGGTGTATGAAGGGAAGGCGTCAGCAAGAGGTTCTGCTCGGTCTTGGAAGCAGAAGAATTTCTCCTAAAATCCGCCTCAGTGACAAACGTGCTCTGGCCAGGGTTGTGGGGATTGGCGTGTGCGAAGCTCCGTTTTCCTTCTCCCCAGTTAATTCGATGCGGACTCAGCATCCCGGCCCAAGGACCCAGCGTTATCGTTTGAAGAGGGGTGGTAGGGAGGTGAGCCTTGCTGGTGCCTGGCCTGCCTGGTTAGCAGAGTGTGGGGACAATCAAGTACGCCTTTAAAGTGGTACAACTTTTAAAGGCACTCCCGCCTCGAGAAGTAATATGCTCAGATCACAGTTTAAAGACACGAGTTAGCTAAAAGCCTCGGGAAGAAAGTTTCCTTGGTTGCATCCCATCTCTGCAGATTCCTCACTTGTGCTCGACAGAATTTGGTCAAATCAGAATGAAACGTCGGGGGCATGCGGCAAACAAGATCAGATTGCTTCTTCCCACATCTGATTTGGGGAAGGTCCTCCACCTCCCAGTGGGCGCCGGGGGGACCTTAGCTTTTTCTCGCCACCGTCC
>NW_011494956.1:1490726-1495384 GCF_000754665.1 Bison bison bison
CCGCGTCACTCCTGGGGTCCGCTTGGGTTCCTCCTCGTGGATCGCTGTCTCGGGTAGGCAGAGCTGCTAGTCGCGCGTCTGCCCGGGCGCTCAGTCGCCTCAGGCCCTTGGCTGACTGGCGCTGGAATCGTCCTCTCTGAGGCAGCTCCAAATTTATAGCGAGGGGCGTTGCTGCTTCGAGGGTTCCAGGGGCGAGGCTGTGTTTTGCACTCTCTCCTCCTCCGCCCCGCCCGGGAGACCCTCTCGGCCCAACCCCCTTTCCTCTCCAGATGCTGACGGAAGCGGGATGATGCCACAGTCATCCCCGGTGTCACTTAATAGATCTTCGAGTACCTGGCACTGAATCCGGCATCGGGGGAGGGAGTGGAGAAAGGGGAGAGAGCCGAGGGTGCAGGACCAGTCATTTACATCAAGATCCGGGTTACTCCACTTTTTTCATTTTAAACTTGGGAAACTTTAAAGGATGCATTTGGGAACTTCTTTCTCTTCCCTGGATGTAGCTCAAACTTTGATAATACCATTGTTGATCAAAGATCGCTGCCATAGATTATAATCTCAGAGTTGTTACAGAGTGAAAGGGTGGACATTCATTTCCTTCTATTGGGGTATGCTGTTGGAGTTACATTTTTAAAAATGTAAAAAGTTAAAAACCAAAATATGACTAAATATTTAAGGAATAATTAATATAAATTCTTTATCGATTCCTCCGAAGAAGATGATCACTTTGCAACTCATGCTATGAGGTCAGTATCACCCTTATACCAAAACAAGATGAAACATGAGGAGAAAATGTCCCTGATGAATGTAGATAAAAATCCTCAGCGAAATATTAGCAAATAGATCTGGTAACATATTAAAAGGATTATACACCATGTCCAAGTGAGATTTATCCCAGGAATGGAAGGTTAGTTTATCAAAAATCAATTGTTATAGTATACCATATCAACAGAATAAAGGACAAAAGCCACAAGATAATCTTAATAAATTAGAAAGCATTTGACAAAATCTAACACTTTTTATGATAAAATCATTCAGCAAACTAGAATAGAAAGGAATTTCTTCAAACTATGAAATCTATCTGTGAAAACTCACTAACATCATACTTAATGTTGAAAAATAATGTTTTTGCATCTAAGATCAGGAAAAGGCAAAGTTCTTTGCTTTCCACATATCTATCAAACATTGTTCTAGACGTTCTAGCTAGGGCAATTAGGCAAGAAAAAGAAATGAAAGGCATCTAGATTAGAAAGGAAATGAAACAATTTTTATGTGCAGATAGCATGGTCTTGTATTTAGAAAATCCTAAGGAATCAATTAAAAAGCTGTTAGTGCTAATAAACAAGTTCAGAAAGGCTTCATGATACAAGAGCAGTATACAAAATCAGTTGTATTTCTGTATGTCAGCAATGAGCATTCAAAAAATACAATTAAGAAAAAACTGCTGAAGATCAAAAATATTAAACTTTTAAAGAATAAATTTAATAAAAGGATGTAAAAATTGTACTCTAAAAACAGAAAATATTGCTGAAAGAAATTAAATTAGACCTAAATAAACGGAATGACATTCCATGTTCATGGGTTGGAAGACTTAATATTGTTAAAATAGCAATAATCTCCAAGTAATATACAGAGTAAACACAAACTGTATCAAAATCTGAACAAGTTGTCTTTGAAGAGATTAACAGGGTGATCCTAAAATTTAGGAAAGCACAAGGGACTCAGAATAGTCAGAATAATCTTGAGAATGAACAAAGTTGGAGGACTATAACTTGTCTCATAATATCATAGACATTTGGAATCATTTATCCTAAGACTTTCTGTAGAAAAACCAAAAGTAGGTGACAAATTCCAGAGTCTGTGAGTGACATTAGGAAATGTTCCTGTGATTATTGTTTTAAGAATCAGGGGAGCTTCATGTTTTTCAAATGTATTTAGTGCTAGAAATGGTTAACTAAATGGTTAGTGCTAGAAATCATTAACCATTGTCCCACCTGTACTAAATTTCACCTTGATTTTAGAAATGATCATAGTTTTGAGAACTATGATCTCAGAAGTTTGTTACAGTCAGTTGTTTTGGGTGAAACTTCTCAAAAGGGTGGGGTTGACTCACTGGAATGTTACATCATCAGACACAAGCAGATGAAAAGGAGAAGATTCCAAAAAATTAATGGCATCATTACTATTGTGCTGAATCAGCTGAGAAATAGGATGGTTTAAACACCCAACACTTAAACTGAACCCAGCTTTGCTGCTTCTTAGCCTTGTACACAAATTTATGCTCTGTTATGGATTTTTAAAATATATAGAGTAATAATGTTCTCAAAACTCTTGTTAGGACTAAGAGAATGTGTATATATAAAAGCCTGTGCCTGGTACATAGTAAAGTGCTTAATAAATTGGCAGTCATTTTCAGTGAGTAACCCGCTGTTTTCCATGCCCATCAGGGTCTTATTGACGTATTTTTGCTGCTCTAAAAAAGAGAAAGAAACCTCTTGACATCCTTCTGATGATTAAATTTGTTTCTGATATTTAACATTTGAAATTTTGCATAAATAAAATCTTCTCATACAGTGGATGAAGGAGTAGGCTTTTTTCCCCTATCTTTCTTCTCTATACATGCCATGTGAGGCAGAATCAGTGAACCATCAGCATGAGGCTGGAAGTGGGAACATGAAAGGAAAGGGCAGTGGGCTGTTGAAATGCTAGGTGAGCAAAAGCAGAATGCAGAGCCTTACTGCTGCTGAGGCCAGAGCTGGGCTCACGTCAGATGATAGATCTTTTAAGAAACTCTCACTTTGGAGAAAAATGCAACAGGACATGGAAAAAAGTGCTGTGCCCAATAAACATGAAAAAGTGTTTACTTTACAAAGTAATAAAAATGAAATTTAAAGCAAAACGGTGCAGTTTTTCACCTATAAAAGCATCAGAGACTAAAGAAAAAAGATGACACCAGAATTCAATTTTTACAAGGTAGTAGGTAAGTTGGTACTCTTAGAAGTATAATGTATATTACACATATATGTACGTGTGTGTGTATGTGTGTATATATACACAATGCTGTAGGATTGTTGCATGGGCTTCCCTAGTGGCTCAGATGGTAAAGAATCTGCCTGCAATGCAGGAGACCTGAGTTTGATCCCTGGGTTTGATTCCTGGGTTGGGAAGAACCTCTGGAGAAGGAAATGGCAACCCACTCCAGTATTGTTGCCTGGAGAATCCCATGGACAGAGGAGTCTGGTGGGCTACAGCCCATGGGTTTGCAAAGAGTTGGGCACTATTGAAGTGACTTTGCATGCTTGCATGCATCCAAATTAAGTAAAACACACACCCACACATATACACACATATATACATACACATGCATGTGCATGGGAAAAAAATCAATGTATAGTCACTAAAATATGTACAGTGGTTTATTCTGAATGAAGAATACAGTAATTATGGATGCTGTAAAATTGTATTTTCTTTTTATGTTTGTCTGTATTGCTCAAATTTTATATTGCAATTAAATTACCATAAAAAAGTTAGTAGAATGAACAAGAAGGCAGGGAACTCAGCACAGGGACAGTTTGGAGATCAAGGAACATTGAGGGGCACCTCTCTTGGGGACAGTTTTTGCTGACACTAAACTTGAGTGCCCCATGGCTTCAACTCTGTGAGTATGCCTATACCTGTACTGTTTATGAATATATAAAGTAGCATGACTTTATGGGATGATATGTTAACTTGGAATTCAGAGACCTGGAGCCCACTCTCCATTATCTCTAGCGACATCAGTGGAGCTAGGCCAAGCCAGTTGACATCTACAGCTCTCCCTAAAATAAAGGTTTTCCAGTATCCTATTTACTAGCTGTGTGAACTTGGGCCAGTTATTTAAGTTCCTATCTTTTAACTTACTTACCAGCAAAATGTATTAATAGCACCCAATTCAGTTAGATGAGGATTAAATTAATGTAAAGCAAATAGAACAGTACCTGCTCTGTTGTTAGTACTCAATACATATTACTTAATAAAAAATTAGCTCTAATAATTCTACATATGTATGTTGTCCAAATATTCAAATACAGTCATTAGTCTAAGAAATCCTTTTAATAAGACAGGGATTTATCTTACCCAATATACTTTATCAAAGTTGAAAGCCCTGCGTTAGTTTTACAGGAATATAAAAAGATGAATATGACAACCAAACAACATTGTTAGCATTCTTGACTGGGGGATGTCAATAGGCTCATTAAATATAACTGAATTTTACAATACCGTGTATTTTAATGAGGGTCTGTGTCTCAGGAGGCTTATTTCAGTTGTCCATATAGTATACTGAAGAAACTGATATGTAGAGTGAATAAACGACTGCTTTACCCCTCTTATTTTCTAAGTTTTATAAATCTCACTGCTTTAAAAAAATAGTTCTAAACTTCACAGGTCATGTCTATGGATTCCATAGATCATAGACAGGTTTTCTGTTTACTTCAGTTCAGTTCAGTTCAGTCGCTCAGTCGTGTCCGACTCTCTGCGACTCTTTGCAACCCCATGAATCGCAGCACGCCAGGCCTCCCTGTCCATCACCAACTCCTGGAGTTCACTCAAACTCATGTCCATCGAGTCGGTGATGCCATCCACCCATCTCATCCTCTGTCGTCCCCTTCTCCTCCTGCCCC
>NW_011494956.1:1495484-1553454 GCF_000754665.1 Bison bison bison
TTTCAGCTTTAGCATCAGTCCTTCCAATGAACACCCAGGACTGATCTCCTTTAGAATGGACTGGTTGGATCGCCTTGCAGTCCAAGGGACTCTCAAGAGTCTTCTCCAACACCACAGTTCAAAAGCATTAGTTCTTCGGCTGTTTTCTTACCACCCCATTTATAAAGATGGAGAATGAATATTTTCAAGGTTCTGTAACTCACCAGAACTTAAAGATATTATTCAATGAATATTATCCAATGATACTGGAAAATGTGATAGCATTTGTAGAGACTTGGAAGACTCTAAAAGAATAAAATATGTTTAATAAAGTTAATTTTGCTCTAACTATGAGTTAAATTTTAAAAATTATTTAAGTGCTTATGAGGAAAGAGGAGAAAGGTAGTAGGCACAAAGCTATTCTTAATGTTAAAAATGAAGTCAGAGGTAGTAAATGAAGATGGATCAATTTTGTATAGAATTAATTTCTAAAAAAGCAAGGTTGCTATATTCACCAATGAAGTGTTGCTAGATAATAGGAAAGAATGAAACATTTTATTTGCTACACAAATATAATTCCCAACTGGATAATTGTAATATATGACTGTTTCTTGTATATGAATATCATTGTTAATAAACATTGAATAGATCCATCATACTTTGTATAGAGGGACTCACATACTAAGAGTTGAATCGATTTCCTAGAATTTAACTGTAAGAGAAGGAAGTTTTATATAGCAAATGCTAAAAAATGGAGATGCTTAGAAATGAATTATCTGGAGAAAGCAAGGTTGGTATTTAGGATGGCAAAGAGGATATATTAATATATTGACCCATATAAAAGCTCAACAGACTTTCAGATATAAAAATTCTAGAAAAATGTATGACATTTGCAAAACTCTGTTTGAATTTAACTTTCTGAGGAAACATACAGAGGAGAAGCTGTCCCAATTTAATTTAAATTCCCCTTGTCTTCAGAATACAATCCAAATATTTTCCACTATATTTCTTATTTTGTTCAATTCTGCTGAGTGGCTCCTTCTTTCCTGTCAAATAGTGTGTTCACACAATCATGTTGTCAGTTCTGTACTCACTACAGAGGTCACGATAACAGACTGTCCACTGTGGCTGACGCTTCTCTGGCACGCAGCTACCTTGAGAACTGCCTGCTGGCTCACAGCACACTTCTGCCCTGCTGTTGAGCTGCATGATTCCTGGTCCAAGCAGGAGGTTCCTCCCTAATCAGTGAAAGGCCTGTGTTTGACAGAGGGTGATACTTATAGCTGATCTGAGCTCCATTGATCAGAGAGACCTCCTAATGAATAAAGCTTTTCCTGGCCCACTTAGAATTTCCAGCTTGACCCTGCAGTCTGAATATTTCCTAACACATAGGCAAATTATGTTCAAAAAGTAAAACTTGATACACTCACCTGTAACCCCTGGATTGCTAGCTGCTGTCATCTTGTCAGGATTCCGTCTCCACTAGTTTTCATGCTGGAGTCATTCACAAAGAAGTCCATATTTAGCTGACTTGAAAACCACTTATTAACAGGGTTTGAGTGAATCGCTTTTTGGGAGATGAAGTATGAATATGGATCGAAGTAATGCCACTGGCTCTCGTATGCATTCTTGGAGTTTGGTGGTGGAGGCTTGGTTGGATTTAAGATATCTTCTGATAGCAAGTTTTAAAATAAGTACTGTCTTTTCTAGTATAGCAGTCAAATGTTAATTTATAGTTATCCTTATAGGCTTATTTTAATTGAAAACAACTTTTCCACCTGACTATTGGTATAATTTTATATAGACAAATTCAGGTTTTTTTTGGCTGACTCTGCTTATACTAACACTTTTTGTTTGCTTTGTATTTCACGATCTTTCTGCACGAACTCATGCTGGTAGTTGCTCATTAAATTGTTCTTGCCTAACTACTTCCTGATCAATTCTATTATTATTTGTTCGTTTCTTTCCTCGTATTGATGTGAACTGCTTGGTAATTTCCTGGATCTCCCCTTTGGCACATCTTAAAGATGAGAGTAGTTTTAATTATTTTCTCGAATCTTTCTGCAGCCCATCCATCCTTCTCTATTTTCTGCATTGTTTATGACTTAAGGGTCTAGAGAATATAGATGTATTATTCATATAAAGCAAATATCTTATTGTAAGAATAATATTCTCAAATATTTCTTAGCAAAGATATTTGTATTTCACTAAAATATGATTTGAAGATACTAAAATAAGGAAAAATTTAGAGATTAAAATAAGCATTAACAGCTAAATATGTCTTTATTGGCAGGTCATTTAGCTTTTCCTGAATGAACAAAGTGTAAAAGTAAAATTTTAAAAGTTTATAACTTAAATATGCAAATAACATATTATTTTGTTCATATTATTTATCCATGAACAATATATATTGTCTCTAAATATATTTTACTGTGTAATTTTTTCTGATATTGCTTGTTACAGTTAACTGTAAAACCAGTTAAACCAGTTTTTAGCTTTTAGTCACAGAAGAGACACAACTAATTAATCAAAGCACCAATAATGACTGCTGAATTAGGCATGGGGACATCAGAAAGACACAGCCCCTGAATATAAGATGTCCACAATCCAGTGAGGTAAGAGTAGCAGAGGTGTATAATACTGTGTTTAATGATAGAGATAAGCTCAGAGAATACAAAGAAGGCCAGCGTTAATTGTGATATCCACAAGTTGGAAAAAATTTCCACACCAGAGGAGGTATTTTAGCCATTCCAAGAAAGTTAGGGTATTCTAAAGAGAGATCACAACATGTGCAGATGGTACTATGAGAGTGTGCCTTTTCTAAAATGGGTAGGGGGAGATGCGATGGCTCTTAGTTTAATCTTGATCTCTTCTGCTGGATTGGAATGCCTCAGTAAGCTGAAACTGTCCTGGTCTTATTCACTGCTATGCCAACAGTCTGGCATAACATTTGGCACATAGTATATGCTCAATAAATATTTGTTGAATGGAGGATTGTGAAAGTCCAGATGCAAGTGTTTGGATTCATCCTGTGGGTAGTAAGAGTTGAAGGGGTCATTGAGCAGGCAGTCCCTATAATTCCATTAGTTGTGTAAGAAGATGAAAAGTGATTCTGGTGGAAATGTAGAGGATAAATCCAAATGGGGCCAGCCTACAAGCTCACTGATTTTGAAATTCCAGAGAAGAAATGAAGAGGACTTAGCATGATGACTTTGTGGATGGTGGGACAAGCTTCTGAGACGCAGTGGAAAGGATTCATTGACTAGTTGAAAATGACGGGTGAGAGAGAGGTAGAAAGGAAAGTATGAGATTTCTGGGTTGGGAGAATGAGTGGATGGCTGTGTTATTAACTGAGATCAGGAATATGAAAAGGCAACATATTTTCAGAGGAAGGATGAGTTCAGTTTTGGGTGTACTCAGCTTGCTTTCTTGAAGGTCTTCCAAGTAAAGCAAGACCCGGCCCAGGTTTGTAGTTTTGGAAGTCGTGAGTATGGAGAAGATGCCCAAGGCCATGGGAGGAAATGAGTTTAAGAGAAAGGATGTGAAGAGAAAAGAGGCACAGAATGAGGATACATCTTGAGGAACACACATCTAAGGGATAGATAGAGGGAGAAGAGTTAGCAGACAAGAGTGTTCACATTGATTGAAACACAAATTGTGGGACAGATGCTATATTAGGTACACTGAGTGTGTTTTGTGTGATCTTCACAGCAGCTCTGGGGGGCCCTTATTGAAGAAGGAAAGGCATCCTGACATATTGTCTGGAGGGAGTTTAAGTAGGAATATGTAAACTTTTTCTCTAAAGGGCCAGATGGTAAATATTTTAGGCTTTTTGAACTATACTGCCTATGCAATAACTACCCAACTCTGCCTATGAGGCTGAAAGAAGCCACTGTTGTTCCCTTGCTAAGTAGTGTCTGACTTTTGTGACTTCATGGACTGCAGTATGCCAGGCTTCCCTGGCATACTTCCTATCTCCCGAAATTTGCTCAAATTCACGTCCATGGAGTTGGTCATGCCATCCAACCATTTCATCCTCTGTTTCCCCCTTCTCCTCAGGCCCTCAGTCTTTCCCAGCATCAAAGTCTTTTTCCAGTGGCTCAGCTCTTCTCATCAGATGGCCAAAATATTGGAGCTTCAGCTTCAGCATCTGTCCTTTCGATGAATATTCAAGGTTGATTTCCTTTAGGGTTGACTGGTTTGATCTCCTTGCTGTTCAAGGGACTCTTAAGAGTCTTCTTCAGCACCACAATTTGAAAGCATCAATTCTTCAGTATTTAGCCTTCTTTATGGTCCAGCTCTCACAGTTATATGTGACGATTGGAGAAACTATAGCTTTGACTGTCCGTACCTTTGTTGGCAAAGTGATGTCTCTGCTTTTTAATATGCTGCCTAGGTTTGTCATAGCTTTCCTTCCAAGGAGCAAGCATCTTTTAATTTCATGGCTGCATTAAAAAAAGTAGCTGTAGGTAAGCAAATAGAGATGACTGTGCTAATAAAACTTTATGGACACCACCATATATTCATATAATTTTTCTGTGTCAAAAATATTCTTCTTTGACTTTTTAAACTATTTAAAAATGTGAAAACTAATTCTAAGTTCATGGGCCTTATTAAAAACAAGAGCAGGCTGTGGTTTTCCATCCCTTGTTTTAAAGAAAAAAAGAGTGTTAAGTGTCAGATGTGACATATGAGCCCTAAAAATATCACTGAGTGTTGCAAACAGGAGGTAGTTAATGACCCAGTAGGGATGGTGTTAATAGGGTGAAGGGGAAAAAACCCTATTGTAATAGGATGGGGAATAATTAGAAGGTCAGTAGAGTAAGTATAGGAACTTTTAATAAACAAAGTTGGCAAGGAAGAAAAGATAGAGTTAAGGCGATTCTTTAAGGGAAGGGTAACGCCTAGAGAAGTTTTTTGTTCTGTTTCCTTATTTTAGTATTTAGGCAATTTGATCATTTTTTGAGTGTAAAGGAGCCAGATTAAAAAAAAAAAGGAGATTATTGATTTAGTAGAGATAAAATTATTGGCAGAACAACATCATGTGGAAGATAGGAAGACATAAAGTTCTGTGCACGGGGGAAGATTACCTTTGGTTGAGATTTGGACTAAGCCATCATACCCTTCTCTGTGATCCCTGTTCTGAATGGTGTTTTTAAAACAGCTTCTATGATGGCTAAGAGAAATTCTATTTGATCCTTAAAATAATCCTCCATGACAGATAAATCTGGTGTTACCCTTCACATTTTACAAGTGAAGAACCAAAGGATCAAGAGTTAAACGTATCCAGAGACATCTAGCTAACAGATGGCAGATTAGAACCTAGTCAGGCTAATTCCTGTTCCAGTTCTCTTTCCATTGTATTCTGTTTCCTTTCCTACTTCTAAATAAATTTGAAACACTTAAGAGAGTTTAGTGGGCTTTCCAGATGGTGCTGGTGGTAAATGGTGCTGGTGGTAAAGAACCTGCCTGCCAATGCAGGAGACCAAGAGATGCAGGTTTAATCCTTGGATCAAGAAGATCCCCTGGAGGAGAGCATGGCAACTTACTCCAGTATTCTTGCCTGGAGAATCCCAGGGACAGAGGAGCCTGGTGGGCTACAGTCCATGGAGTCACTAAGAGTAGGACACTACTGAAGTGACTTAGCATGCATGAAAGAGAGTTTAGTGGTGATATTTTAAGTAAGATTTGAATGAAACATTCATTTATTTACTGGTATTTAGAGATCTTTTGACTAAGGGCTTATGTTAAAATGGAGTCATATCCCTGTAGTTTTCTATTCTGGAACTCTGAAGTAAATAAATATTAATTTCTTTTATAATTAGAGTTTAATTTTTGGATTCTAGTTGTTCAGATCTTTTAGGAACTGTGAGTTATAACTCTGAGCTATATAACTGTGTTTAGGTAATTCCTATATGTATACACAGGGGCCTGATCTATTGATATCCAGAGTACAGTTGACTCAGCGTAGCCATCCCTCAGTTCTTTCTAGCCATGAGACAGAGAGCAGGCAAATGGATAATTACTGAGTGCTAAAAAAAATTTGCCAAAAACATAGGGATGTTTGTAAACATTTCAAAAATAACAGAGAGAGTTTATTTAATGTATCCTGAAATAATTTTAATATTCACTATATCAAAAGTGCAATTTTCTTTTTACTTTCAAAATAATTGAGGAATGTTGTTGAGACATTATGAGATAATGTTGTGAGACATTATCTAAAAATAGTGAGGGAGAAGAAGCAGTGATGTTTAAAAACTAAGTTTTACCTGTAGTTTCAATTTCGCTAGGGCCTCCATAGGTCCAAAGCAGTTTGGAGACTAGGCTGTCTCACCTGACAGAAAGTAACTGTTTTTCCTTTGGCTAGTCCCTTCCCCTCTTCCTCACCAATGGGACAACCTTACTTCAGTTCTACCAGTCCTTAATGTATGCTAACCAGAAAGAGCAAGAAGGCTCCAGGGAAAGTCATTTAAAAGGAAAGATAAACAAGCATAACAACAGTTCATGCATTTGGAAACATTTTAGGTCATGAAGAGAATATGTTGGGAAAAAGAGTTTGACAGAGAAGGCTGTCTTTGTGTAGGTTCAATACACATTTTCATTTCAAAATAGAAAAAAAAAGTTAAATAAAAATGGCAGGAAAGGCTAATACTCAAACCTACTAAGTTATTATTTAAATATTTTATATAAGTGACATCTCTGACATGCTTGTATATGAAAGAAAAATAATGCCAAGATATAATAGAACGTTTCTAAATTTCAAGAAGTAGAAATCAAATATATTATATCAAGACTGGATTATCCTTTGACTAAATTATTTCCTGGTTCTAATTAGGATTCTATGTTAAGTTACATTTACTTTCATCAGGCCCTTTCCCTCCTGTCCTAGACTCGCTCTCTTTTCACTTCTCTGGCTGCATCCCTGAGAATATCATTTTCTCATCACTAACCTTGACCCTTAACTTGATAAATCCCTGAGCCAAAAGTCATCCAGAATCCAACTTTATATATAGTTTTGCACACTAACATTATTTTAATTATTATTTAATGGTGTTTCCATAACCCTAATTCTTTTCTTCTGAGATCAAATAATGCAGTTATATTTTCTATGCTCTATTTCCTTCCAAAGGCAAATGTTTGGCACATGTGTTCTGGGACAAATTGTCTTCATCAATAGAGAAACACCTAAGATGTCTTTTCCAAAGAGGTTTCATAGACAAAATGTTTTGGCTTTTCCTTCTAATTTATTATATTTGGTGAGTGTTATAATTAAAGATTAGGAACCAAAGAAAATTATTTCAGAGCTTCGAGTTCCTGGAAAGGAACGATTTAATTACCAAGAAGCTACTCATTGTAAAATTCAAAATTTTCAGGTTAAAGAAACTCAGGTAATAATTTTAAAAACATTTTTATTGTGAAATATCATGCACATATAGAAAAATACACAGAATAAATGTACACTGTGGTAAATAATTCTAAAGCAAGCATCCATGTAAACACCACCTATCATAGAAGGGATTGCATCCTCTCCAAATTCATGTGTTAAAAGTCTAAACCCAACTGTATTTGGAGACAGGGCCTGTAAGGAAGTGATAAAGGTTAAGAGAGTTCATGAGAGTGGATCTTAATCTTTGTTGGACTTACATCCTTTTGAGAAAGGAAGAGACACAAGAGAACTCTTTCCTACTCCACAAGTGTGCAGAGGAAAGGTCATTTGAGGACGCATTGAGAAGCCAGCCATCTGAAAGCCAGGAGGCAAGGCCTCAATTACTTCCCAAATGGCTCAGTGGTAAAGAATCTGCCTGCCAATGCAGGAGAGGCCAGAGATGCAGTTTCGATCCCTGGGTTGGGAAGATCCCCTAAGGTAGAAATGGCAGCCCACTCCAGTATTCTTGCCTAGAGACCCCCATGGACAGAAGAGCCTGGCGAGCTATAGTCTGTGGGGTCACAAACAGTTGGACACCACTGAGCACGCACACACTGCACTTTGCAAGTTAAAGGCTCACTCTTTGTGTGTGTGCAAGGCCTCAGTTAATAATGGCACCTGGATCTTGTACTTCCAGCCTCCAGAACATGAGAAAATAAATGCTGATTAAGCCACTGAGGCTGTGGTATTTAGTTATGGCAGCCCTAGCAGACTAATACACTATCCAAAGCAAAAATTAGAACAGGGCCAGAATGTCAGAGGCCCCCATGTATCCCTTTTTTGTTACATTCCTTTTAGAGGTCACCACTATGCTTACCTTCATGGCAATCATTTCCTTGCTTTTCTTTATACTTTTTCCACATATGGCCATATTTATAAACAACATAGATTTTAAACTTCGTATAGATGGACCCTACTGTTAATGTGATATGCCTGAAGTAACTTAGCTTGCACGCACTGTTAATGTATTTGTCTATGTGTTGCTACTTTTGCTCAATATTATGTTGGCAAGAAGTTTCTGTGTTGCTATGCTTAGCCCTAGTCTGTTCATTTTCATTATGATAGAGTATTTCATTGTATAAATATACCTACCACATGAATTTTATTGTGGGTAGACATTTGGGTTGACCTTTTGGCCATCATGGGTATTGCTGGAAAGAACACCCCTCTCCATGGTTCCACTTATATACACATTTCCCTGGAGAAGAATAGCTGGGTTACCAGGGTCTGTTAAGATAATAATTTTCAAGTGTACATTATTTTAGAAGTGTAGCTTCATTCTTCTGTTATTCACCTCAAAAGACGGGATCATTCCTTATTGCAGAGAAAAAGTCCCCATAGTAGTATCATAAGCTTTAATTGGCCATCTTGTAATAGCGTCATAGCAACCGCTGTCTTAGGAAATACATTTAAGTGTTTTTGTTTAAATTTTTTAATTTTGTACTTTTCTTGCTGTTATTACTTGGTGAGCCCAAAGAGCATCCTATTTAACTGACTACCGCTCTTAAATCTAAAGGCACTTGGCTCTTCTGGTGTGCTGATTAATCTTCATCTGTTCCCCCACACCATCTAAACCCATTCTTTCTCCTTCTCTATCCTGAGTGTATCTATTCCTCAGTGTATTGATGCCTCCTACCAAGGGCATTACTTCATCTTCTTTCTGGCTATGGCTTTGAACTATAGAAGATTGGATTTGAATTCTGGTTCTGGTGTCTTGTTAGCCTTGGCTAATAGGCAGCAGATCTGAGGGGTGAAAAGTTGGAGTATTTTTCCATGGCTTCTTCTCAGCTTTGACATTGAGCCTCATGTGTCTAGTTCCTTCTGGGAGTTTCATTTTTCTGGCCTCCTGTTTTCACTGAGTTCCAGGACCACCATTTCATTCTCTGGTCTCTTTAGTCCTAGGGATGGTAATGACTTCTCACAATTGCTTGTCTCTAAGCTCATTACTGTACTGTATTTGTTTTCTTAACCCTACCTAGCCTTCTGTAGACCTTTTGAAGATCTTTACTAATCCTCTTGGGGTAAATTCTCTTTCTTACTGGGACCTTGCCTGATACTTGGATTTAAAATTTCTGTTAAGTAGAAAGAGTCCCTTGAACTGCAAGGAGATCAAATCAGTCAATCCTAAAGGAAATCAGTCCTGAATAGTCATTGGAAGGACTGATGCTGAAGCTGAAGCTCCAGTATTTTGGCCACCTGATGTGAAGAACTGACTCACTGGAAAAGACCCAGATGCTGGGAAAGATTGAAGGTGGGAGGAGAAGGGGATGACAGAGGATGAGATGGTTAGATGGCATCACTGACTAAATGGACATGAGTTTGAGCAAGCTCTGGGAGTTGGTGGTGGACAGGAAAGCCTGGTGTGCTGCAGCCCATGGGGTCACAAACAGTCAGATACGACTGAGTGACTGAACTACACTGAAGTAGAAATTTCAAGTGTTTTTCAAGTATAATGTCTGTCCAAATTTTCCAAATAGTTATTACATTTTATTTTAGGTTTAAGAAGAAAATTGTTCTAAAAATGAAAACCCCAATCCAAATACAGAAGGAGGTACTAGTGTAACTGAGTATCAAGTGATATACCTGAAACTGAATTGAAATAAGCAGTATATGAATTAATTCAGGATCATATGTCCCTTTTCTGTAAGTTGATGGCTAGTCAAATTTTTCTTGGTTTTCTAAATCTCTAATATTCAAGGGTTTCTTATTTACCTCACTTTTATAAGATTAAGTTTAGGAGGCTCTTCTTTTAGATTAGCTAAGCTATTCTTCATTTTATTTGACCTCCTTTTGTTCTCGTCTCTGAAGAGAGTACATCATACTCATTAAGTGTGGTAAAATGGCTGGATCTTTGATAGAATCAGGAATTTCAGCATTTTTACTGGCTAGAGGTTATACTGGCTTCCTAATGGAACAGTAGGTAAAGAATCCACCTGCAATGCAGGAGACTCAGGAGATGCAAATTTGATACATGGGCTGGGAAGATTCCCGGAAGAAGGAAATGACAAACTACTCCAATATTCTTGTGTGAAAAATCCTGTGGACAGAGGAGCATGGTAGGCTATAGTCAAAAGGGTTGCAGAGTCAAACACAACTCAGCAACTAAGCACACAGAGGTTATACCTTTATTTTCTAACACCTGATCTTGGAAGAAGAAAATAGGTACAAACATTCCAAAATTTCTGTTCTATTGAGCTCAGTATAGTGCATAATCCTAGCTTAAGATCTGAAAGGCATTGTTGGTATTTATGTCTCTAAGCTAGGCACAGATTCCTAATCTACACTAAACAAACACCTATGCTTGCTAATCTATTTTTATCTTGGGTATTCTGATTTTTATCAAACTCCAGCGCTAATGACTAAAGGAGTTATTTAAAAGAAGTTGTAGCTTAATTTGACTATAATATGAAAAAACTGTCTTTTTCTATCACCATTTATATTATTTCTGAATATAAAAGCATGAACTGTTTAAGCACAAACACCCAAACACCCAACTGCTCCACACCCATAGAAAGAAGAAAACAAAAAGTAACAAGCTGCATATTCTGTTCAGTTCCGTTCAGCTCAGTCGTGTCTGACTTTTTCTGACCCCGTGGACTGCAGCACACCAGGCTTCCCTGTCTATCACCAACAGCTGGAGCTTGCTCAAACTCATGTCCATAGAATTAGTGATGCCATCCAACCATCTCATCCTCTGTTGTCTCCTTCTCCTCCTGCCTTCAATCTTGCCCAGCATCAGGGTCTTTTCTAATGAGTCAGTTCTTCGCATCAGGTGGCCAAAGCTACATATTCAGTTGACACCAAATATACTGTATTACTCTTGGGTAGGTAAGTGGTAAGATTTTATTTGTTGAAATATTTTAGTTGGAGTCCTTGTGAATACATGAACCTTGTATGTATCTAAAATAGTATAAGAAATCTTGGTCTTGGTGTATTATTTCTCAGGAAAACAATGGTATAATATTGCTAATGATATCCCTAGCACTCAGAACAATGGTTTGCACAATGTAGATGCTCAATAAAGATCACATGTTGTTGTCAAGAAAGCCAAATGTCACCCATTCACTGAAGAGATCCATTCTGATTCTTCATAGCTGCCAAATATTTACTATCATATGAGCCTTATTTGGTATTCTAACAGTTCTGTTGCTTATAGCTCTAGTGTTTTGCATGCAGTGTGAAACAAATTGTAAAGATGAACTCCTTTGGAAAATGCTGTGTTTGAGGCTAATTCCCAACCACCAAGATGCTATTTGTATTGCTTAATAGCCTCTGAAATCAGTGTGAGACTAATGTACAGTTAATAATTTTACAACTGTCCTCTCCTAACATAAAACATATGGCTTTTAAATAAAGAGAACAAGTTTAAATATAATTTGCATCAACACATTACAGTAACATTTGCACCTGGGGAAAAGAAAAAGAGTGTAACGGGTTTTAATGCATATTGCAGTCCAAGTAGACACTCAGCATTGCTTTGACCTTGCAGTGTCTTTATAATTTTCAAAATTAATTATTTTTCCCTTTCTTTCTACTAACTTTTAATTACTTAAGGTTCTTAAATAAGTGAAATTTCTGAAGATGTAGAATGAATCTATTGTTGTTGTTTGTGTGCATACACACACATGCATGCATATTAATTTTTAAACTTTTATAGTTAATGATTCTGGCTTCTGATCCTTGGGTGTATTTTAATTGAATGGCATTCAAGACTTGGAAAAATACAAGATGAAACCAATTAATATCATGGAAAAAACCAGTGCTAAAGTAGGATGCCAAAGTGGAAATAGAGTATAAGTAACATTAATAATAGAAGGAGCAGGCTGCCGTCTATGGGGTTGCAGAGAGTCAGACACGAACGAAGCGACTTAGCAGCAGCAGCAGCAGCAACCAATTGATTAAAGTTCTTGGGTGCTTTACAACTGTGTAACAGGAGAGTTTGCATATAAAAACATTGATCACAATCTGGAACCTAGAGAGAGCTAAATGCATTATTAGCCATATTCATCTTCACTCTCTTAGAGAAATAATATCCCCCCTAGGTGATATGTTGTAAATCACCCATATATTCTTTAAAGCTTCCCTGTTGAATGAAATTTGTATAGATTTTTGTTTTTCCTCACTACAGACTCAGGAAAGCACAAGGGAAGTGTCCTCCTGTAGAGACATACTGGTTTATTAGATTTTTAAAGCTGTAGACATCTGTACAGAACTCGCAGTGTCCTTCCTTGTTTAAGTGAGGACATTGAAGCCTAGAGCAGTGAAGCAACTCATTTAGATTCACTCATTACTGATAAAACCAGGACCAGAACACAAATCTCCTAACTCCCTATCCAGTGCTCTATTATTTAGCACACATGAAATGATGAATTAAACTGAAAAGAATTGTGATAACTTAGGAAAAACCCACTGTTCTTAGGAGTCTTAACTCAATTGATACTCATATGCATTACTACAGGACAAATGTCTTTCACACACATACAAAAATAAGGACTAAAAATAACAAATAAATTCAAAATATTTTAAAGGAAACAGTGTGATCTGATGAGAAAACAAGAATTTTTACTATTGCCATACATTTCCACAGGTTGATAATTTTGCTGTTTTATAGAAAGTAAAGGAGAGAAGAAAGAATACACGAGAAGACTGGAGTTCTTGTCCTGGAATTTATCATGTCTCTGCCATTTGATTTTGGAAAGATTAACTTTTCTGAGTCTCACTAATTTCAGCTTGACAATGGATATATTTTTCTTGGTTTTGGTGAGAAGATGGGTGGATGGCATCACCAACTCAATGGACATGAGTTTGGGTAAACTCCCAGAGTTGATGATGGACAGGAGGCCTGGTGTGCTGTGGTTCATGGGGTCGCAAAGGGTCGGACACTACTGAGCGACTCAGCTGAACTGAACTGAACTGGAGCAACTTAGCACAGCACGGCACACCATAGTATCAGTGTGTTTTTTAACACTATTGGTTCAGTTCAGTTCAGTTCAATTCAGTCTCTCAGTCATGTCTGACTCTTTGTAACCCCATGAATCACAGCACGCCAGGCCTCCCTGTCCATCACCAACTCCCGGGGTTCACTCAAACTCATGTCCATCGAGTCAGTGATGCCATCCAGCCATCTCATCCTCTACCATCCCCTTCTCCTCCTACACTCAATCCCTCCCCACATCAGGGTCTTTTCCAATGAGTCAACTCTTCACTTGAGATGGCCAAAGTATTGGAGTTTCAGCCTCAGCAACAGTCCTTCCAATGAATACCCAGGACTGATTTCCTTTAATGGACTGGTTGGATCTCCTTGCAGTCCAAGGGACTCTCAAGAGTCTTCTCCAACACCACAGTTCAAAAGCATCAATTCTTCTGCACTCAGCTTTCTTCACAGTCCAACTCTACATCCACACATGACCACTGGAAAAACCATAGCCTTGACTAGATGGACCTTTGTTGGCAAAGTAATATCTCTGCTTTTCAATATACTATCTAGTTTGGTCATCACTTTCCTTCCAAGGAGTAAGAGTCTTTTAATTTCATGGTTGCAATCACCATGTGCAGTGATTTTGGAGCCCCAAAAGTAAAGTCTGACACTGTTTCCACTGTTTCCCCATCTATTTCCCATGAAGTGATGGGACCAGATGCCATGATCTTCGTTTTCTGAATGTTGAGCTTTAAGCCAACTTTTTCACTCCCTTCTTTCACTTTCATCAAGAAGCTTTTTAGTTCCTCTTCACTCTATTGGTAATGACATCAAAATGGTCTTATGTTATAAAATTGATATTTGTTTCATTGCACAATTTATAGTATGATACAGTAGTAATAATTATTAAGAAAGGAAAATGTTAATCTAAAATATTTCATCCAGCATGTGTGGCTGAATCCCTTCACTGTTCACCTGAAACTATCACAACATTGTTAATTGGCTCAACCTCAATATAAAATAAATAGCTAAAAAAAATAGCTCATCCATTAAAATGTATGAAATACTGGTCAAAAATCAACAAAGAGGAAGTTCCTTGAATAAATTCACATGGAGTCATTCGAGGATGAGATGGCTATTTAAAAATCAGTCTAATAAGCATCCTTAGAATTCTTCTCATTTCTTGGCTCAACTGACCATTATAACCTTATTTGTCTTTATGATGATTCTTCATTATTCCCAGCTGTGCACCATGTCTCAGAGTCATACAGGAAAAAAACGGACAGATTTTGGCCTCAGTCTAGTCTTTAGAGAGAACAATTAAACATGTAACAATTAGTAAAGTAGCTTGTACTTTGCATGTGAACAAGAAGAAGATGAGAATCAATAAGTATCAGGTAAACAGGGTTTTAAATAGACTGGTAAGGTTTTTGATCACTGGGTAAATTCCTCTCCAAAGCTTAACACTTTAACTTAGTAAAACATTTTCTCTGTATAAAACATATTTTGAAAAGAGAGAAAGAAATTCAGTTTGCAGAAAGAAACTATCAGGAACTCAGTTTGTAAAATTTTTGAATTGATAGGGGTATAGGTTCTTCAATTTGGAGGAAAGTACATAATTGAGTGAGATCTTTTTAGTGAAGATTAATGACAATGTGATCTGCCATATAATTTTAGAGAAATTTAAATTGCCTCATTATCATTCATTGATTTTGAAAGAACCCATTGTTGGGCAGACAAGGGGAAGTGACCCTCTGAGGTCCCATCTGGCTCTGACAAGGAACATTTATTATAGGAAACTCATAGTAAGGGAACTCTTGCACGGGTATTGCCCAGCACTCTGAGGGAGCACACAGAGACCTCATAGTATCATACGCCATTGCCGCCACCAAGAGAGAGAACTCTGGGGCTGGGGATGCATAAGCTGAACAATTAGGGAAGACTAGCCCTCACCCTGCCACGATGAGGAGTTGAATAAACATCCCTCAAGGATGATGAGGGGACTTTATTTCCTCTTTTCATTTGTTCATGGGATAGTTTTATCACATTAGCTAGAAGCATGACTTTGTTATCATTATTTTAGTCACTCAGTCATGTCTGATTCTTTTGCAACCTCATGGCCTGTAGCCCACCAGGCTCCTCTGTCCATGGGATTTCCCAGCTAGGGTACTGGAGTGAGTTGCCATTTTCTTCTCCAGGGGATCTTCCTGACCCAGGGATTGAACCCACATCTCCTGCTTGGCAGAAAGATTCTTTACCTCTGAACCACCTGATTTCCTGTTACTATTTTTATTTGGATGCTAAATGCAGTTTAAAGGCATGTATAAATGCCTCTCAATTTCTTTCACTATATGCATCCAATTGGGATAGACCACAAGAGATGTATTTTGCAAAATTTGGAGGATGGAAAAGAAGCAGGCCTCCATATTGTTTTTAGACTCAGGTCAATGCAGGTGCTGTTACACACAGCTCACTCATGTTGTCAGTTTGCTGGTGTGGGACAGCAACCAGCAACTGCTGCTGCTTCATCTTCCTCTGAATCCTCTTTCAGCTTCCTCCACTTCGGGGCGAGATGTGTGTTTAGTTCCATGATGCAGAGAACCAGCTTTTTTGGTAAGACACCCATGTCATCCAAGTCAGAGATAGAGTCTGACTGGGTTGCCACCTATCTGTGGGCTCCAGTTTGAGCTTGTGGGCGACAGCCCTCTCTGTAACCCATGAGAGGGTCACTCTCTCCTCCATTTTATATACATCTTCTTAATTGCTTACCCAGTAGACTTCAAGCTGCAACATCAGATGTGAAGACAAAAACTTTACAGAAAGTTCTATGCCAACTCCTAAAAATACATAAGGGGAAATTCTATAATTCATAATATGACTGTGTTTCTGCTTCTTTTATTGAACTCTTATTAATACAGCATTTGGTATCTAGAGTATGTTTTTCTTTGAAAGAATTCTATTTTATATAAGAGGAAGGGAAATGGTTTAATTGCAGGGAGGATGAGATGTGGCACAGATAATTTATTAAGAATGCTAAAGAGAGTGAGAAATAAATTTGGGTGAGCACTGGAAAATACTCCTTAGAAAGAGCAATATATAAGCTATACCTGAACATGTACTTAGACATGTAAAATCAAGGGGGGTTAACATTTTAATAGAATGAGTGTCACTAGTAAAGCCACAGACTAGTTGCCACTTTCTAACATTTTTCACTATATATCTAGTCACCAAAACCAGTGGGCATTGTCTTTGATTCCTTCTTCTCCATCAAAAGAAACAAGATAGTCAAGTTTATAGTAGGAGGGGACTTAAAAAAAAACAAGTCAAAGAGAATAGGTATAGAAAGGCCAACAACAAGCCATCAGTGCAGTCAATCACCCTCCATATATAATAAGCCATTAAGCTCAATTGATTAAACCTTTTCAAATTCTCTTGAACCTGTTTCCTTGTTGGTCTTCTGTCACTATCTTAGTTTTAGCTTAGCTTCATCTTTTGACTTGGATATTGCAATAGCTCCTATACTGGGATAAATAATGTTTTCCCCTGCCACATTTATGCTCAGAATGTGAGAATGTAAGCTTATTTGGAAATAGGATCCTTTGTGTTAATTAGTAAGTTAATAAGTAAGTTAATTCATACTTGCTTATAATTCCAGTGGCTGGTGTTCTAATAAGAAGAGGGTAATATGGACACAGATACAGAGAGGAGAATGCCAAGTGAATGTAGGGACACCCAGAAAGAACATCAGGTGAAGATTAGGCAGAGAATGGAGTGAGGCATTTACCAGCCATGAGATTTACAGGATTGCTGGCAACTTCCAGAAGCTAGGAAGAGACAAGGAAAGGAGGGGTTTCCCTCTTTTAAAACATTTAAAAAACAGTGTTTTTTTTTTTTTTAAATCATAATGCATAGGAGTTAGTCAAGCAATGAGTGGCCATTTTCCTCCCACTGGAATTTAGGCCACATGGGACCAGGGATCTTACTTGTTGGCTCATTGAGATTTGCCCAGGACATAAGACTTTGCCTGGCACACAGTGTGCACTCAGTTAGTATTTGTGGAATAATATTCATGAGGCTGTTTTGACTATCTTAACGAGATTGTCAGGATTGTTAAATCGTCAAAATTTTTAAGAGAGAAATTTAATTATTTTTTGTAATATTTTAAGAATCTTAAAGATTTAGTGTGCTTGTTTCTGTTTAATAACTTTTCTGGGGTTTTAAGACATTACCTTGTTTTTGACTGCTTTTATTATAGGGATAAACATGAAGCATGCCATTTCGTAGAGTGTTGATTGAAATGGACTCTCTTTTCATTAATGAGGTATTTAAAATCATAATAGTGTTGTTTTATGTTACCTTAGAAAGTGGAGTCATTGTTTTCAATCATTTTCTCTTTCATCCCCCATGTGTGGGTACATATCTGACTATGTATGTACACATCTGTGTGTGTACGTTTGTATGTGTGTGTGTGTACGTTTGTATGTGTGTGTGTGTATGTGTGCATGTGTGCATGTATATGTATGTGTGCCAGGAACGGAGAGGCTACACAAAATCAATAATTATTTTATAGCTAACACAAATTTTTGCTAAGTTATTTTATCATCTTGACTTTGCGGTATTTGATTTCAGGAACTTAATCATATGTACCTGGTTAGTGCTTAAAATTTAAAGAATAAACAATTATAAAAGCCTTTCACAGAAACAAGTATAAAACATGGAAGGTTTCTTTCATTTAAAAAAGTTACTTAACTAATTTTTTTTGTTTTGTTTTTGAGATGTTCTGTGTGAAATTAATTCATATCATTTTACTCACCATATTAATACATATTTATAAATTTGGTAAGTAGTGTTTTCTTAGAAGTTGCATGTCACCATAAGTAAGTTATCAGTAAAACGGAGCCACCTACACTGCTAGTAATTTACTTAATTTATTAAAAAATGCATAAGTTCCTAAAATTTATGTATAAAACTTCAGATACTTGAATGATGGACAGTTTCTCGGATCATGTCTTGTCCTGCAGTAATAAAAACCTGCCTTGGCCAGGCAAAATAAAGGCAGAAAATTCTAGAAATAAAGGCTAATTATCAAAAATTTCTCCCTTATTGTTTCCTTAGAATTCTCTCCTGCATTGTCATCACTCCAGTCATGTAGACCATATGTCACTTCTTAAAGCAGAGTGACTGGAGATATTCAAAGACTATGTTTTGTCTTATCTGTCCATCTGTCCATCCACCCAGCCATCCATCCATCAGTCCATCTTCCTTGCTCATTCATTAGCTGCAAGTATTTACTGGGTATCTGACATATGCCATACACTGCTTATACCTAACTTTATTATAAATGATAAAGTTCTTTAAATATTTTATAATAAAGTACTTTATTATAAAAGATAAATGATAAAAATGTTCAGTTCAGTTCAGTTGCTCAGTCGTGTCCAACTCTTTGCGACCCCATGAACCACAGCATGCCAGGCCTCCCCGTAAAGGCTAATTTTCTCCATGCTATAAGCATGGGAGGTGCATAGTTCAGAATCTTTGGCTACACTTGCTGTCTGGCTCTGAACTATCTTATATGTACCTGGTGTGACTTTTGCTCTGCACAGCATTTTCAAGTACACAGTATTTTATACTTAATAGGGATAAGAAAATTCTAATAGTTTATAGATGGAAAAATAAAAAAAAATAAAATATAAAAATCCTAGGTTAAAAATGTGAGATAAGCATACCATGTTTATCACAAGATAAAAATTGGAATAAAATAAGTAATAATAAAGCTATTTATTTTTTGCCACATGGTTGCCATGGAGAAAGAACAGTAAAAGAAGTTGAGAATATTGGCAAGTGATAGTTGAAGAATAAAAATATTGAGGCTAACCTTGAGAGGAAAGTGATGAAGCATGAAGGGATTGGTGGCTTAGAATAAAGTGGAGGGGTTGTGGGACTGGAGAAACCAGAAATTTAAGGAACAGGAAAGGTAGGAACTGCAGCAGGTAGCTGGTAGGAATGAAGTTTGTGGTTCAAAACGAGGATGCTTTCATTTAGTTTTGGAGGTGCCTATTTCAAGTCCCAGGGTGGCTGTGAGTGAACTGGACGTCTGGGTCCCTGCCAGTGAGGAGACCAAGGAGAAAGGTCAAAGTATTGAGTAGTGTGTATGGATGTTGATGTCACCCAGGATGACATCAGATCTAGGGGTGGAGAAATACAACAAGAGGTACCATCATGTCTTCCCAGAGTGATGGTGGTGTTGAGGATATTGCCAGTGAGGGAAAGCCTCAGAGAGGCAGCTGTTTGCTGCCCAAGTTGGAGAGAGGAGTAGAGGTCTAGAGATGGCACTGGGAAGTCAGCTGACTCTGTCTCCCCTTGTGAAGCCACAGAGACCGTGGTGTCTCATGACAAAAGCCAGTTTCTACACAGGGAGGTGGGAGATGTAATGTTCAGTCAAGAATCTGAGGACAGTTGACACTCTGTTTATAATTCCCAGAGATGTTCCACTGGTGGAGCGGGGAGATCTGAGGGGCAGAGTGGATCAGTGGGCATGGTGAGAGCTCAGTGCAGGATGGGGTTCAGCAAAGGAAAGATATGAGACATGAAGGTTTTCACTGCTCCCACCAAGTGTTCCCAGCTGTCTCCTGGTGTTTGATGAGAGGAGAGGAGGACCAGGCCTCTCAGGAGGGATCAGCTGTTTCTGAGATGAGCCACTTGTCCTGGGAACTCTTGGTACAGATTAAGCTGGTCCCAGATCTTCATCGCTTTTATGTCTAGTAGTTAAAGAGATTTGAGTTTTACACTAATGATTTGCATGTTTTACTTAAGGGGTAATGTGGTGATAAAACAAAGTGCATGCGAGACAGAGTAGCTAATTCCAGACCCTTTGATTTGTATGACTGAATTTCCACCATGTGCTGTATTTCTTAAAAAGGCAAATTTGACTTTTCCGGTTAATCTCGGACTAGAGTTAAGTCCTATGAATGGAAAATGACAGATAAGCACTGAGAGGGCAGTGATTCCCCTGTGTGAGCACTTTCATCCCCAGGGTAGACAAAGTAAATGTGAGCAAGTGAAAGGCGATGTGAGAGGTAAGAGTACAGGGTTGGTGTTGAAATTTAGGAGAAGAGCAAGTATCCCAGACTGTGAGGGGGATACGTGGAAGTGTTTGGGAGTTTCTTCCTGAGTTGTCTGAGCTGAGGATGTCTAGGCAAGGGGCTTTGCAGCCAATCTTCTTGATCAGATGTAGACTAAGTGGGAATAAAACCTTTTCTGGACACCAGTATCTTACTGACAAATACTACTGTAGCTCTGAGACCATAAGAGATGAGGGATACAGACATTCATGCACTGTCCCACTTCCCCAGGTAGAGTAAGGGGCTAGGGCATTGCCTCAGAAGTAGAGTGTGTGTAGTATCATTCAGGTGAAATACCACCAGATGCCTGGGAATATTAGGAAGAGCAGAAGTCACACCAGGAATAGAAGTCAAGTAAGACGGTTGGCAGCTAGACTGTGAGTCTAGTCCTGGTGTCTGTGCTTTATAAGGAAGATACCAGGTGTTACAACAGTGTTGTACCTTATATACTCATGGAGTTGACAAGACTCTGGATTTCCGAAAATGGAGCAGACCACAGAATATCTTTCCATTATTCTCAAACAATGATGTAGTAATTTTTGTCTCCAAAAAGCCCAAAGAGCTTCTAATGCTAGTGACTCCTTCCTATGAAATCCCTGGCCATCCCAAATAGTTTTAACCCACTCCTGCTATCAAGAGAAAGAGAAGTGTTCTTATGGAGAGTTAAGAATCTGTCAAGATCTTTGCTGGGTAATTTAGCAAGTCAATGGGTAAATAAACCACTGCTATCTCAGGGCAAGGAAGAAATTGTGGATAATATAAAATTCTTTACCAAGCTGATTTGAAATGAAAGATTGTATCAGAAAATAATTTCAACTCTTTCCCAGGAAAAGCATAGAGATGATTTTTTTACATTATAATAAAATCATTAAGCTTTGTTTTTATTGAATTAAAAAAATAAGAAACAAAAGAATTAATGGAATATACATGTATATGAGTGGCATCACCAACTCAATGGACATGAGTTTGAGCAAGCTCCAGGAGATGGTGAAGGACAGGGAACCCTGGCATGCTGCAGTCCTTGGGGTCACAAGGAATCGGATATGACTGAGCAACTGAACAACAACAATGTATTAAAACTACAGGAATGAGAATACTTTTAGAAATTAGGAGTGTGAAAATTTCCCCTTGAATATTTGAAGAAAGGCTCAATATGTTCAAGTACTCTTCTCCAACACTGATTATATATTTCCAGAATAGATGGACTGTGTCTTAATAATTTTTGTAGCATCCAAGAGCAGTGATCATTAATCGATACTTATTAATTAAATCAAATTGCATTAAAGAGAAGTGTAGTGGCAAGTGCAATTAAATACAGCAGATCATATATTATTGTACCTAATATTGTGGAGATATCAAAAACATGTTGTCACATTCAGAAGGATACCTGTTAGTCAGTTCCTATGCTGAAATTGTATTTCTCTGTTCTTCTGTGTTTATGATGTTATAACATACTCTTAGGGCTTGCCAAAAGAGAAGAACTTGGGCTGAAATGCTTTTGGTAGCTTTGATACCGATGGTATGATTTTCAAATTATTCCTGGTAAATGGTGGAAGTGGGGAGCGAGCAGGGGGAAATGGGGGGCCCAGTAGGGAAAGAGGAAAGTAGAATCTGGTTAGAGTAATAAACTGAGCTCCCTTCACAAATTTTCTATTTAGAATACTAGAAGCAGCGTTGATCCAGACCCATAGAAATCATCTGGGATTTCACTTTTCTTAATCTTTTAGGTTGACCTCTCAGGAAGTACAAGAATGCTCAAATAATAAATGATGAGGAAAGAACAATTTGAGCCCCTACTTGAATGCATTTACATAGTTTGAGATAGAATTTACTAAAAGGATCATCTAACTATCTGTCTATTTTTAGATTTCAGATATAGAGAGCAGAGTTAATCATAGCCCTCAAATCATGTTGTAATATCCACATTGGTTGGTCCCTGCAAGCCCTTTTTTTAATTTATTGTACCTATTTTCCCACCAAGACAGTGATTCCAATGTGTTTGATATGCTTCCTTTTATTTATGTGTGTTTATGTAATTGTGTGGACTTGTTGATATACATGTATATTTAATTTATATTAATGGTGTCTTAGATTGGTCTCTTTGGAAGCAGAGCCAGAGACAGTAATTTTCATTCCTGTGATTTACTGGGGGAACATTTTCAGGAGGGGAATGAGGGAAGTGGGGATGGGTCAGGAGAAGAGCAAAGCAAGAATATGGCTTCAGAGACCAGTTTCAGTCTGATTTCACAAGGAAGCTCTTAAGTACCAGTTGCCCTACTTGTGGTTCACCTTGAAGCTGGGGTGGTGGTGGTTTAGTTTCTAAGTCATGTTTGACTCTCTGTGACACATGGGTCATAGCCCGCCAGGCTCCTCTGTCCATGAGATTTCCCAGGCAAGAATACCGGAGTGGGTTTCCAGTATTCTTTTTTCCAGTATTCCATTTCCTTCTCAAGGGGATTTTCCAAACCCAGGGATTGAACCCAACCTCCTGGTTGGCAGGTGGATTCTTTACCACTCAGCCACCTGGGAAGCTGGGGAGGGGATGATTTTTGCATACCTGGTTTCTACTCCAGGTGGGTTGGGGGTTGTACTGGTTTCCAGGACTAAGAAGCTCCCAGAAAGGGGCAGTTGTGAGCCATTAGCAGCTAGCACACACAACAACTCAGAGTGCTGTCCCAGACAGAAGGGAATCGAGGCCACCAGTTATCAGTAGTCTCCATGACAGGCTTCCTCTCGCCTCCCTTAGAAACATTTGCTTTTAACTTAGTTTTACTTTCTCCAGACACAGCTTTTCCAGGATTCTGTTTGATTACAACCTGAAAACTTACAAGAGCATTTTTGGTACAGCAGCCTTGATGCTGTAGTGGATCCCCAGGCTATCACTAATTCTTCTCATTTGCATCCTCTATCACTCATCCCAGGGCCCCTTCCCTTTGGTTGCCCCTTCTCCTGGACTGGATGTAAGTTTAAGAATATCCTTCTGTGGAACCTCCCCTACTGGGAATCAGGGCCTCTAGTCCCACAGCCTTGGAAGTTGCGTGGATAGGATGTGCAGATTCCCCAAGAGGTTCCCTGGGAATGACGGTTTGCAGTCCACTCCTACTCTGACCTTTTGGTTTTTGGGCCCATGTGTTTACCAGTCAAGGACACAGCATCATATAATGGCTTTGGTTTAATGTGCATGTCACATCCTGAAAGGGAGTACTTCATCCTTACAGGAAGTCATATTCAAGCTGACCCTTAGCTGTGCCTTCAAGAGCCTATGTTCTTGCTGATCAGTCAGACTGACAATTCCTGGACTGTGTGGTACATGATAAGATTATTGAATCACCTTCTCATCTATTCATCACAGCATTTTCTTTGCTTTAAAATGAATCTTTTGGTTGAAAATACTATGTGGGATTCCATGAAGGTAGAGCAGATATTTCATGATGCCTTAGATGGTAGTCCTGGCCAAGGCACTGTGGCTTGGAAGGCACCTGCATCTATAATACATATTATTCTTGGTCATTGTGAAACCAGGGTACACAGGGCTCAATGTAATCATTTCCTGTGAGGCATTGCACCTCGATAGGGAGCTCAGGGTCAGTCTCTGTTGCTGGCAGGTCATTTGGGTAGTAACTATGTCAACTTGGAAAATAGTAAGACTAAGCTGTTGGAACCAGCCAGCACCTCCAACTTTGCCGCCATGGTTACTCTCTTCTTGAGATAAATGTACAAACACTAGGATAGCCATGAACAGAGGCTGACTGAAAACTATGGACTGAGCCCTCTTGGTTTGTTTAGCACCTCTTTTTTTAAAAAATTTTATTTTATTTTTAAACTTTACAATATTGTATTAGTTTTGCCAAATATCGAAATGAATCCGCCACAGGTATACCTGTGTTCCCCATCCTGAACCCTCCTCCCTCCTCCCTCCCCATACCATCCCTCTGGGTCATCCCAGTGCACCAGCCCCAAGCATCCAGTATCGTGCATCGAACCTGGACTGGTGGCTCATTTCATACATGATATTATACATGTTTCAATGCCATTCTCCCAAATCTCCCCACCCTCTCCCTCTCCCACAGAGTCCATAAGACTGATCTATACATCAGTGTCTCTTTTGCTGTCTCGTACACAGGGTTATTGTTACCATCTTTCTAAATTCCATATATATGCATTAGTATACTGTATTGGTGTTTTTCTTTCTGGCTTACTTCACTCTGTATAATAGGCTCCAGTTTCATCCATCTCATTAGAACTGATTCAAATGTATTCTTTTTAATGGCTGAGTAATACTCCATTGTGTATATGTACCACAGCTTTCTTATCCATTCATCTGCTGATGGGCATCTAGGTTGCTTCCATGTCCTGGCTATTATAAACAGTGCTGCGATGAACATTGGGGTACACGTGTCTCTTTCCCTTCTGGTTTCCTCAGTGTGTATGCCCAGCAGTGGGATTGCTGGATCATAAGGCAGTTCTATTTCCAGTTTTTTAAGGAATCTCCACACTGTTCTCCATAGTGGCTGTACTAGTTTGCATTCCCACCAACAGTGTAAGGGGTGCCACATACTCAGGTATCCATACACTGAGGAAAGGGAATATAGATCAGAATGACCATAAAGCATGAAGATATTTTTTATTGAAATTAATACCCACCAAAGACAATCCACTATAAAAGAGGTGCTAAACACCTCTGTATTCCCTTTCCTCAGTGTATGGATACCTGAGTATGTGGCACCCCTTTTCAGGGGAAAATTTGAGGAATCACTGCTATACATATTTGCTTGGTGTTCCATATTTCTTTCTTATAGAATATTGCCTTTCCTTCAGTTGATAGTTTATATGTTTGAGAATTAGTCATATAATTCATGTGTGTATGTGTGAGCACAGTCGTGTCCGGCTCTTTGTGACCCCATGGACTGTAGCTCACCAAACTTCTCTATCCATGGAATTCTTCATTCAAGAATATAGGAGCCAGTTTCCATTTCCTCCTCCAGGGGATCTTCCCAACCCAGGGATTGAACCCACGTCTGTTGCATCTCCTATGTTGGCCATCCCACTGTGACACCGGGGAAGCCCTAATCTACTTCATACTAATACTCTAAAAATTTATTTTTTTTAATGAAAAAACAGGAAACTCTTAAATTTCAATAATAAGAAAACAAATCTGACTAGAAAATGGGCTAAAAACTGTAATAGATACCTTACCCAAAAAGAAATTCAGTTGGTGATAGGCACATGAAAAAATGTTCCACATCATATGTCATCATGGGAATGAAAATTAAGACAACCTTGTGATCCCACTACATACCGTTTAGAATGGGCAAAAAATTGAGACACTGACACCACCAAATGCTGGTGAGGATATAGAGCAGTAGAAGCTCATTCATTGCTGGTGGGAATGCAAAATGGTACAGCCACTTTGGTGATTTGTTACAAAACTAGCCATACTCTTACATAAGATCCAGCAATGATAATACTTGGATTTTCCCAAAGAACTTGAAAACTTATGTCCACACAGAAACCTGCATACAGATGTTTATAGTAGCTTTATTCATAATTGCCCAAAAGCAACCAAGATATCCTTCAGTCGGTGAATGGAGAAATAAATGGTCACATCAAGACAATGGAATATTTTTCAGGGCCAAAGAAAAATGAACTATTAAACCATAAAAACACATAGGGGAACTTTAAATGTATATTAGCAAATGAAATAAGTTAGTCTGAAAAGTCTGCATAGTATGTGATTCCAAGGACATAACATTCTGAAAAAGGCAAAACTGTGGAGTTGGTAAAAAGATCAGTGGTGCCAGAGTTTGGAGAGGGGAAGGGAAGAGACAAATAGATGAAGCATTTCCAGGGCAGTGAAAGTACTCTGCAGAGTGCCATTATGATGGATAGGTGTTATTATAAATTTGTCCAAACGCATAGAATGTATAATACTAAGAGGGAACCCTAGTGTAAACCATGGACTTGGGTGACTACAATGTGGCAAGGGAGCTTCATCAGTTGTGTTCAGTGTACTTACTCTGGTGGATGATGTCAATAATGGCAGAGGCTGCACATGTGTGGGAGCAGGGAATACATGGAAATCTCTGTACCTTCTTCTCAATTCTGCTGTGAACCTTAAACTGCTGTAGAATGATAAAGTCTTAATATAAAAAACTGGTCTGTAACCAGCATTTGTTGACAAGTACAAAATCAGATAAATGGATTCCAGAGGAAAAGTCCAAGGAATTCACAGTCCAATTAAGGAATCAATATCTATACATATGGAAAGGTTACTGAAGTCTGTTGAGTTAGATTGCCTATTACATTTCATCATAAAATAATTTTCTGAATATTTTTGAGCTCACCCAACATTGTTGTGGTCAGAGAAACGAGATTTCAAAATCTGCTTTTGCAAGATTAATGCTGGGCCTAGCACAATATTCTGTCTATAAAATGAGAACCCTTTGCAGACTCAATTGCCGGGGTCCAGCCCCGGCTGATCCAGGGAGTTTGAAGCGGGGACGGCGTCGGTGAGGATCAGGATACAATAGCTTCAATTAGATATTAATTACAGATATAAAGAGTAATAGAATGAGGATAGCTCAGTAGGAAAATTCAATGGAGAAAAGAGGTTGAGTAGCTTGGTTTATGCGGGAGACCAATAAAACTTCAAGGCAAGAAGTTTGCACCACTTACGTAGGCCACAGGCGTCCTTCAGTTCTCCCAAATGAGAGGAGACACTGAGGCCTCCCCAGTCGGATCTTAGAAGCCCAGGCAAAATTAGTAAGCATGGCGGGTTCCGCGCTCCAGATGGAGACTCAGCCAGAGTTTGAGAGAGAGAGAGAGACATGGGGAGACCAGTATTTCGAGGAACTGATCCCAATTCTTTATTTTCCATGGTCTACTTTTATACACTGAGATGTTATCCAAAAGTCATGCGGGGTCAGCAGTCCTGACTTTTATCAAAGTCAGGTGCTTCATACAAATGTATACAGAGGTCTTAGGGGTGTTACATCATCTTCTGGCCAGGGGGCCTGCTGACAATTTATGACCCTCTCCTTGTGACAGCAGTCAGTCAACCAGGGGTTATTTCTCCAGGGGTGATTATTCTTAAAGAAGACTCCACCTTCCGAAGGTACCAGATAAAGTTACATTCCTATAGGGTGAAGGTGTAGTGGGTTTTAATTAAGGAAAGAATTTACTTAGCCTAAGGTCTAACGTGATTAATATCAAAGGTTAATACTTATTTCTTCTATATATTCATTAACGTGTATAAGGGCAGGGGATGTGGAGACTTAGCAACAAGCATTGGCTCAACAAGTGAAAAACCCTTCACCAATACAATTTCTAATCAGCCCACTATACTTATACTAATGGTTTTCTAACTTTTCTAAGGAACCTGTTTTTAGAAGGTTTAAAGCATCTAGTGCCTCTCACGGTTGGGAGGCTGTGAGCAATCACATGTGGCCGGACAAGCCTGTCAGGCAGGCTAGAGAACCTTCAGAGGAGTTTGTAGGTTAAAACACTCTTGTCACACCCAGGAGTTTTTATTAACTGGAGCTCTAAGTTAACTCCTTCTCCGAAAGAGGTGGTGGGGGACAGCCCCCTGAAAAGTCAGAGGTGTAGGTGAGAGCACAAAGTAGTAAAGTAGGCAGGCTCTGGTTATGGGGGTAGATGCTCGAGGATTTCCAGGGGGACTCTTGAGGCTCAATCCCGCCTTTGCGTATGTCGAGCCTCCTTCCTCATGACCTTTGCCATGGGCGGAGTGCCTCACGCTGGCCCCCAGCACTCAACTCCTCTGACAAAATGTAAATTATTTTCTTCTGCAATTTAGGCAGCTTTAATTAGAAGAGCCACATATAATCTAGGAATTGAACAAATGCAAAAATCCTGAAACTGAATGGTTTAAAAAAGAGGAAATAAGAAGTGAACCTCTTCTTTTAACAAGTAAATATTATACAATCAGCATGGAAAATCCTATGGAAATGCAAACTAAATTTTCTCCGTCTTAGGGGTATGCTTCCCCAATATTAGTCATATCTCTTTTGGTTCCGAGGAGATGCTATTTCCAGGAAAATATCTAGAGGAATCTACAGGAGGTAATTTTCATTTGGTTTAAATGATGCATCAGGGATTTCTTAAATCTGAGCTTAAATAGATTAAATTTACTTTTATTTACAATCTCTTCAAATAACTTTCTTTAAAATCGTCATTCTTTTAAATAAAAATTTTCAGTCACCCCAAGTTCTCCCTTAATCACAAAAAGCTCAGTAAAATGCTTCCAAGCAAAAAAAATTTCTTAGTTTTGATGATTAATTTTGTAAAAGGTAAACCTTAGCTTCTTCAGTGTGCTTCTTTTTCTTTTTACAGCTTTCACAATTGATCAGATGCCACAGTCATATATGTATATGTACATGTAGTAAATATAATGGAGAAAGCAATGGCACCCCATTCCAGTACTTTTGCCTGGAAAATCCCATGGACGGAGGAGTCTGGTGGGCTGCAGTTCATGGGGTCGCTACGAGTCAGACACGACTGAGTGACTTCACTTTCACTTTTCACTTTCATGCATTGGAGAAGGAAATGGCAACCCACTCCAGTGTTCTTGCCTGGAGAATCCCAGGGACTGGGGAGCCTGGCGAGCTGCCGTCTATGGGGTCTCACAGAGTCGAACATGACTGAAGCCACTTAGCAGCAGCAGCAGCAGCAGCAGTAAATATAAACATTTTAATGTAAGATATTTTAAAATTATATGTATTATGGGCTTATAACATATAAAACAAATAATGTATACATATATATATTTCATGGGCTTCCTTAGTGGCTCAGTGGTAAAGAATCCTCCTGGGTTGGGAAGATCCCTGGGTTGGGAAGATCCTCTGGAGAAGGGAATGTCAATCTACTTGGTATTCTTGCCTAGGAAACCCCATGGACAGAGGAGCCTGACAGTCTACAGTCCATGGAGTTGCAAATAGTCAGACATGGCTTAGCGACTAAACAGCAATAACAACGTGTGTGTGTGTGTGTGTGTGTGTGTGTGTGTGTGTACTAGGCTTTCTTCTATAAGAAGGGGTGGTAGAAAAAACTTTCCATATCTTCATCCTTGAAATTATATGTACTTAAAAAAATTGTAATTTATGCAATTAACTTCCAGTCTAAGAATTAACAATAAAAGAAATACAATTCCTAGAAACAGTGTCCTTAAATGTCATCAAGAAAAGGGTGTTAAAACATGCTTTGAAGTGAAATGTAGTGGCTCAATCGTGTCCGCTCCTTGCTACCCCATGGACTGTAGCCTACCAGGCTTCATCCATGGGATTTCCCAGGCAAGAATACTGGAGTGGGTTACCATTTCCTTCTCCAGGGGATCTTCCCGACCAGGGATTTAACCTAGATCTCCCACATTGCATGCAGACGCTTTACCATCTGAGCCACCAGGGAAGCCCAAAAACATGCTTTAGTAATATAGAAATAATTGTAATCTCCCTGTGTGGATCACAATAAACTGTAGAAACTCTGAAAGAGATGGGAATACCAGACCACCTGATCTGCCTCTTGAGAAATCTGTATGCAGATCAGGAATCAACAGTTAGAACTGGACATGGAACAACAGACTGGTTCCAAATAGGAAAAGGAGTACATCAGGGCTGTATAATGTCACTCTGCTTGTTTAACTTATATGCAGAGTACATCATGAGAAATGCTGGACTGGAAGAAACACAAGCTGGAATCAATTTTGCCGGGAGAAATATCAATAACCTCAGATACACAGATGACACCACCCTTATGGCAGAAAGTGAAGAGGAACTCAAAAGCCTCTTGGTGAAAGTGAAAGTGGAGAGTGAAAAAGTTGGCTTAAAGCTCAACATTCAGAAAACAAAGATCATAGCATCTGATCCCATCACTTCATGGGAAATAGATGGGGAAACAGTGGAAAGAGTGTCAGACTTTTTTTTGGGCTCCAAAATCACTGCAGATGGTGATTGCAGCCATGAAATTAAAAGACACTTACTCCTTGGAAGGAAAGTTATGACCAACCTAAACAGCATATTCAAAAGCAGAGACATTACTTTGCCAACAAAGGTCCGTCTAGTCAAGGCTATGGTTTTTCCTGTGGTCATGTATGGATGTGAGAGTTGGACTGTGAAGAAGGCTGAGCGCCGAAGAATTGATGCTTTTGAACTGTGGTGTTGGAGAAGACTCTTGAGAGTCCCTTGGACTGCACGGAGATCCAACCAGTCCATTCTGAAGGAGATCAGCCCTGGGATTTCTTTGGAAGGAATGATGCTAAAGCTGAAACTCCAGTACTTTGGCCACCTCATGCGAAGAGTTGACTCATTGGAAAAGACTGATGCTGGGAGGGATTGGGGGCAGGAGGAGAAGGGGACGACAGAGGATGAGATGGCTGGATGGCATCACTGACTCAATGGACGTGAGTTTGAGTGAACTCCGGGAGTTGGTGATGGACAGAGAGGCCTGGTGTGCTGTGATTCACAGGGTGGCAAAAAGTCAGACACGACTGAGTGACTGAACTGAACTTGCACATGTTGCTCTGTCTTACCTGGTGAACTTGGTCATGTTTCACCCTCTTACATATCTCCTTTTCTGCAGGTCCCCTTTTGCCCACTACTTTCTCATTGTTTAAGCCCAGCTTAATTGCCATCTTATCCAAGAGATCCTCTCTAATACCCACACTGGGCTGACTTCCACGTTTGAGTTCATGGCATGTGGTTTTCTCCATCAAACCATGGACTCTGGACCCTCGGGGACTATATATCTAGTGAGGTGCCCTTTATGGGATTCTGCCAACAGGTGGAATTTTTGAGTTAGTTTCATGTGTTTAATGAAATTCATTGTTTTAAATAAGTCCTAAGGATTTTTCCCAAAGTTGTGCAAATATTGTTCATGACATGATAGATGTTATTGGGAATGTAAATATGATTTAAAAATACAGTGGGCACCAACCATAAGTGATATAGAAGCTAAAGAAAACACCACTAGCTTCCCCATGATTTGTTTCTCCCATTGAGAATTATGCTTTGTGAAATTTAGTAATCTAAAGTCTGCTTGTTTTTCCCTATGTGGTGTTTATCAAATCCTGTGTTTCACACAGATATTTTCCTGAGTTAGATAAATTCCATAAAAATTCATCCATGGAAGCACAAAACATTTGACCTTCATTTCATTTCACTCTTCTAATCAATTGAATGTACCACTAGCCTCACTCCCATGTATTTCAATGTTCATCCTACCCCTTCTCCCGCCCCTTCTCCTCAAATAACCCTCAGAGGAGGAACAATTATTTGAGAAAATAAAATCAACTAATAAGCTCTATTAAAAGAAAAACCAAGTAGCCAGCTATATTATAGATATGTGGGGTTTGTGTGTCTGGGTGAAACAACAATAAATATTTATTGTGATGCTTTTTTTTAATGAGCATTTCAGGGCCCATCTGTGGTATTAATGGCTTATCAGGCAAACCTATGCATTAAGAGAAACTGTTTTCATTTAGATAAATGAAAGCAGACGCAAAGGAAAATGATGCAAGGTTCACCTTGTAAAAGTCACAAATTAGATACGAAGCACTGCCACAGGCAAATTTGAATTCAATAGAATAAAGCTGGCAGCCATGAACATAAAGTAATAGGCTTATCAAATGAGGTTTTGTATTTTTTTTAATAATGTACCTTTTATGGGGACCAGTGTAAAACTAGTCAGTAACATAAAATATAATTTACAAAGAAAAATTCAATGAGAGATTCTCTTTCTAAATTGAAAAGCAATTTGTCTCACATTTGCACCAAACGAAGGATGCAGAAAAGTTTGTAAATAGGCTCCCTTTCCTCGTAATGCCTTATGACCATCCACAGCATCTCTTATTCTTCCATGTATCATCCTCCAACCCTGCCTCAAAAAAAGGATAAAGAGGAAGAAAGATCAGGTCAGCGCTTAGGTTATAAAACCACATGGATTTAGCTTTAAAAATAGTTATTATTTTAATCACTGATATCATTCTGTAGGTGCATTTATAGTTTGTTTAGTCACTAAGTTGTGTCTGACTCTTTGCGACCCCATGTACTGTAGCCCACCAGGTTCCTCTGTCCATGGCATTACCCAGGCAAGAAAACTGGGATGGGTTGCCATTTTCTCTCCCAGGGGATATTCCCGACATAAGGATCGAACCTGCATCTCCTGCATTGTCAAGTGGGTTCTTTACTGCTGAGTCACCTGGGAATCTGTAGGTGCATTTACCCCACATTTACTGAACACTCATTATATTTCAGGTCCTATTCTGGATGCCTTTGCATGTATTACCTCACTTAATCCTTACAAAAATTCTAGCAAAAGGCAGGATTATATCTTTTAAGTTAACAATTTACATATATTAAGATACAAATACTGCATGCCATAAAGGCTTTATGTTGAGCTTCTGTTATTGACCTAGGGAATCAGACCTTGCATGTATATCAGGATCCTGTTTCTCTTGTACTTATGCCGAATTTAGAAATCTGTAGAAGTGCATGCGATTTTTTTTTTCATTTTCTTATTTGCAAGGTTGTGTTGCTGTTACTCATTCAGTGAGTAATTAGCTGCACACATCAGGATTCCTTCCCTTCATAGCTGTCCACATCTTCCAGTGGCTAACAGATTCTGTTTATGATCCTCCATGGATCAGATTAACTTAAAATAAACAAAGTCCCAGTTACATAGGAACCCAGCATATAGTCGTAAATCTTTTCTTATGTAGCACCACCCTTCTAGGAGCTTTAGAGTGTAGAAACATGACAAATGTGTACATTGTAAAGTTGACATATTTATAAACAGAGAATTCTAAAATACTGTGATGTATAGAAGTGGAATTATGTGCAAGCTAAGGAGTATGCTTACTCCTTGGAAGGAAAGTGATGACCAACCTAGATAGCATATTCAAAAGCAGAGACATTACTTTGTCAACAAAGGTCCGTCTAGTCAAGGCTATGGTTTTTCCAGTGGTCATGTATGGATGTGAGAGTTGGACTGTGAAGAAAGCTGAGTGCCGAAGAATTGATGCTTTTGAACTGTGGTGTTGGAGAAGTCTTGAGAGTCCCTTGGACTGTAAGAAGATCCAACCAGTCCATCCTAAAGGAGACCAGTCCTGGGTGTTCATTGGAAGGACTGATGCTGAAGCTGAAACTTTGGCCACCTCATGCGAAGAGTTGACTCATTGGAAAAGACCCCGATGCTGGGAGGCATTGGGTGCAGGAGGAGAAGGGGACGACAGAGGATGAGATGGCTGGATGGCATCACTGACTTGAAGGACATGAGTTTTGGTGAACTCCAGGAGTTGGTGATGGACAGGGAGGCCTGGCATGCTGCGATTCATGGGGTTGTAAAGAGTCGGACACGACTGAGCGACTGAACTGAACTAAAGGAAGTACATGTCAGGAATGGAGCCCATTGGCAGAATAATCCTTCACTGAACATTAGGGGTTGGGTTTCTAAGGACTAATATAACTTGATCAAGGACAAAGGGCTGGGAGAAAGAGTAAGTGGAAAAAAATAGTATTATAAACAGAAGGTTCAGTGTTGTACACACAGGGAAGCATGGACTTGCCTGGTCCATCTGGAAAATTGCACATAGGTTGTTATTGCTGAAACATAAAGTGCAGTTGGTAGGGGATGGTCTTTATTAGTATAGTCCTTGCTGCTGTAATAAGTCAATCTTTAAATTTAAGCAGGTTAACTGAATACAAGTTTATTTCTTATCCATTTGAGGGATCAGTAAATGTATTTCTGATTGAAAGTATCTTTCTTCTGTGCCCATACAGTGAATCAAGGATCCAGGCTCTTTTCATCTTGTGGTTCTGCCAGCCCATAGCCTTTTTCTTCTCTTGTATCCAGAGGGCAAAAGATAAAAGAGGGAGGGAGGAAAAGGCACATACTTCTTCAAATATTTTAGCTCTGAAGGACACATCTTACTTCTGTTGACAGCCCATTGGCAAGAACTAGTTGCACTGGCTTCACCTAGATGCATGGAGAACCGGAAAATGTAGTCTCTGGTTGGTTCACCACTTCTTAACAATGGTTTAGATTGTGGAATGAAGGAGCACCAGTGTGGTGGACAGCCAGTTTTCTCATCCATGAAGAACAACTTGTTGCTTTAACCTGTTGACCTCTTACCAATCAGCTTAATTAAAGGCTGAAGTTAGAGCTGAAGAAGTATGGTAGCTGGTAGTGGGAGCATTGATGGTAGAAGGAAAATTATTCTTTCTACCCTTCCCGAAGCCCCTAATCTTTCCAGAGCAGGTGGGGATTCACCGAAGGACCATATTTGTGCATCTTCTTAATCAGTCTTCCCTTCAATGGATACACAGCTACTCTGGAAAAATTTGGGGCTTCAGGAAGGGTGCAAAAGACAACTGTTTTGTTCTTCTAACAAGGTTATAACCTGTGATTAATTTGAGTCCATTTTAATTGAGATGTCAAAGAGTTAATGTTCATTTTACTTCATTGATGGAGATCTCAGATTGTTTTATTTAGGAGCAGTGTTTATTGTGAAACCACCTGTCACACAATGATTTCTTGAAATTTCATCTGCAAATCAAATGTTTAAGTTTCGAGTTTATATGAAAAACTTGCGTTTATGTGTGCACTGATTCACTCATTTTACTCAACAACTTTTCTTGAACACATTACATACTGGGCATGGTGCTTGATGTGAAATAGAACGGTAAGTATACCTCTGGATGGGTGGAATTTAGAAGAGTATTTCTCACCTCTTTCTGTATAAGTGGACATGAGGGCTACCACATATTCACAGTCAGCAACAGTGGCTCTTTGTGGCATTGATTTTCAACCTATAAGATATGTAATTCTCTCCACTCCTGCCTGCCATGGGAAGCAATGCCAAATCTCCAGTGATGGATATCTCTACATGTAGCTTGACAAAGAACTATGAGTGGTTCTGTGACATTCTTTGGCAGGCCCTGCCCCTATCTTGTGTCCCACTGATAATTACTGATTCTGAGATTTAGCTACTACCTCAATAAAACTGAACATGTTCCACATGAGTAAGCCCCGGACCTTAACAGTTAGGAAGCAGGGACTCAAGGAAGGCAAAAAGGCAATAGGAAATAGTGTTGTAACAGAGACTGCTATATCCTAATAAAGAATTGTTTTAAAAATATTACATCCTGACTCTAGCTAACCATCCAACTGTGCAATAGCTACCTAATTGCCAAAGACAGCTTTGGACAGATATTATCTGTGTGTATTTTCACCTGAAGTTAAAAGGAAAAATATAGTAGTATGCAAATTTAAGATACAAAAATACAAAGAAAATGTTTGAGAATTTGATGTTTTTATGCAGTTTAACAATGTTGATGCGATAGAGCTACTCTTGAATAAAAAGGTCCAATTACAATGGATGTTGGGAATGTTCAGTGAAATAGGTCCCTGGTGAGTCTCAAGTCTTTTAAAAACTGTGCATTATATAATCTATAAGAATTGCTTGCACAAAATCAAATACCTGGTTGGCATATATTTTGCTACATAAAACTCTCTCACATTTTTTTAGATGAATTAATAACCTCTACAGTTTCTAGCTTCCTAAGAGGCAGGTCTCTGTCTTGAATGTTTATAGAAGGAAACAATTTGCTGCTATTGTGGGTAGATATCAATTGCCAACTTGGGTTCCACAAGCCTGGAATAGTATTTTTACCTTCTGTCACTTTGGGGTCAGTTTCTTATTATGAATGAGAAGCTGCGTTTGCCCTTCAACAAAATGAGATAAAACTAGAATAACCTTCCTGATTCCACTGCCTGCCTTCCTAGCCTAGTATTTCAGCTTCTGAAGAGTTTATTTTTGGATGTCATTAAATATAGCTAGTGATCCTTTAAATGAAATGGATTAAATGGCAAATGGCTTCCCATCTTCCACCCTTAAGTTAAGTCACCTGAAAAAATTCATAATTCAAAATATGATTTATAAAGTAACCCTAGCTCATCTCTATTTCTATTATTTCTTTGGGAAAAAAAATTTCATTGATGATAACGCTGCAGTCTATGCTGATGTGAGCATCTTCCATCAGTATCTTCTTACGGCAGAAGAGAAACTAGTCTCTTCAGTGTGTCTATCTTCAGGTTTGGAAGTTGCCATGGCTTTCAAGATTTTCTGGGGAAGGAGAAATATGATTACCCCCAAAGATATATTGTATCAATGAAAAGTTTATTCTCTTTAGGAATTTTCATAGATGTGTGATCTTTTGAGCTATGTATTTGTTAATTATGATAATCTTTTACAAATAGTTTTATCTGCAAAAGCTAGGAATATACTGTAGTTTTATCTATTATATATAGCTTAAGTGTATATACATATGGTTGTGAGTCAGTATATATAAATTGTATGTGTGTATATATCTATAGATACAGCTGATGAAATTATTTAAACATAATAATTGAAAACCAAAAGTCTTTTTAAAGCTAAAGAACATTATATCACACATATCCTTTCTTTTGTTATTTCAAAACTGAAGTCTTTTCTTTTGTGATGAGATTCAGAATTGATTGAACATATGCAGAATTATGGACCCAATTGTCATTTGTCATTAAGGGGAATTACTTGGGTAAATCACTTGGAAGGTTTTTTGTTTCTTTCTTTTTTTTTTAGCAGAACTAATTTCTTTATTTGTGAAATTCGTTGGATTGAATTAATATGTATTGAACATCATCTATATGTGAAGAAGCCAAGTATTGAAGAGAGGTACATGTATGAAATACAGAAGAAATCTCTGGGTTCCCAGTCCTTCAAAAAGTGTCAGTTTAGGACCAAGCTTAATTATGGGGCTTGGTGATTTGTAGTCAAAGCTATGGTTTTTCCTGTAGTCATGGACAGATGTGAGAGCTGGACCATACAGAAGGCAGAGCACTGAAGAACTGATGCTTTTGAACTGTGGTGCTGGAGAAGACTCTTCAGGGTCCCTTGGGCAGCAAGGAGATCAAACCAGTCAATCCAAAAGGAAATCAATTCAGTTCAGTTGCTCAGTTGTATCCAACTCTTTGTGACCCCATGGAGTGCAACACAAGTTTCCCTGTCTATCACCAACTCCCGGAGCTTACTCAAACTCATGCTCATTGAGTCAGTGATGCCATCCTACCATCTAATCCTCCGTCATCCTCTTCTCCTCCTGCCTTCAATATTTCCCAGCATCAGGGTCTTTTCAAATGAGTCAGTTCTTCACATCAGGTGGCCAAAGTATTGGAGTTTCAGCTTCAGCATCAGTCCTTCCAATAAATATTCAGGACTGATTTTGTTTAGGATTGACTGCTTGACTGGTTTCCTTTAGGGTTGATCTCCTTGAAGTCTAAGAGACTATTAAGAGTCTTCTCCAACACCACAGTTCAAAAGCATCAATTCTTTGGTGCTCATCTTTCTTTATAGTCCAACTCTTACATCCATCCCTGACTATTGGAAAAACCAAAGCTTTTACTAGATGGACCTTTTTTTGGCAAAGTAGTGTCTCTGCTTTTCAATATGCTGTCTAGGTTGGTTAGAACTTTTCTTCCAAGGAGTAAGCATCTTTTAATTTCATGGCTGAAGTCACCATCTGCAGTGGAGCCCAAGAAAATAAAGTCTTTCATCATTTCCATTGTTTCCCCAGCTATTTGCAATGAAGTGATGGGACTGGATGCCATGGTCTTCGTTTTTTGTTTGTTTGTTTGTTTGTTTGTTTTATTTTATTTTATTTTTAAACTTTACATAATTGTATTAGTTTTGTCAAATATCAAAATGAATCCGCCACAGGTATACATGTGTTCCCCATCCTGAACCCTCCTCCCTCCTCCCTCCCCATACCATCCCTCTGGGTCGTCCCAGTGCACTAGCCCCAAGCATCCAGTATCGTGCATCGAACCTGGACTGGCAACTCGTTTCTTACATGATATTTTACATGTTTCAATGCCATTCTCCCAAATCTTCCCACCCTCTGCCTCTCCCTCTCCCACAGAGTCCATAAGACTGTTCTATACATCAGTGTCTCTTTTGCTGTCTCGTACACTGGGTTATTGTTACCATCTTTCTAAATTCCATATATATGCGTTAGTATACTGTATTTATGTTTTTCCTTCTGGCTTACTTCACTCTGTATAATAGGCTCCAGTTTCATCCACCATTTGAATCAGTTCTAATGAGGTGGTCTTCGTTTTTTGAATGTTGAGTTTTAAGCCAACTTTTTCACTCTCTTTCACTTTCATCAAGAGGCTCTTTAGTTCCTCTTCACTTTCTGCCATAAGGGTGGTGTCGTCTGCATATATGAGGTTATTAATATTTCCTCCCAGCAATCTTGATTCATTTGTGCTTCATCCAGCCTGGCATTTCCTATGATATACTCTGCATATAAGTTAAATAAGCGGGGTGACAATATACAACCTTGATGTACTCCTTTCCTGATTTGGAACCAGTCTGTTGTTCCATGCACAGTTCTAACTGTTGCTTCTTGACCTGTATACAGATTTCTCAGGAGGCAGGTCAGGTGGTAAACCCTGAATATTCATTGGGAGGACTGATGCTGAAGCTGAAGCTCCAATACTTTGACAAAGAGCTGTATTGGAGTTATTGGAAAAGACCTTAATGTTGGGAAAGATTGAGGGCAGGGGAAGGGAGTGACAGATGATGAGATTGTTGGATGGCATCACTGACTCAACGGACATGAGTTAGAACAAACTCCAGGAGATGGTGAAGGACAGGGAAGCCTGGCATGCTGCAGTCCATGGTGTCGTAAAGAGTCAGACAAGACTTAGTGACTGAACAACAATTTATATGAAAATAAATCAGAATCTAACATATCACAGTCATTTTCCTCATATTCTTTCTCTCATTATCAGAACTGTTTTAATAGCATAGGATGTATAGAAATCAACCTGACCCATGTATTAGGAAGTCAAGGACAATAACATGGAAACTGATTTTTTTTTTCACATCAAGTAGACTCATCATATGGTTTCTACTAAGAGACTATATGTCAAAATATTTTTAGTTTAACCTTCTTCTTTAAGTTTCCTCAGTTACACAAGAAGATGAGCAGAATATCAGTACAGGCAGGGAATCTGTGGAAAAGTGTGGTTTGGTATTATGATTAATAAAAATGGATAGACTGAAAATTCCATGTCTAATTATGCTTTAGAAATGATCATTGACTAGGAGAGAACTAGGTGAAAATTTGCAATGCAGGCAATCAGCTTGAGAAATACTGATTTATACAAGTATGGGATAGCCATCCTCTGTCTCACCCTTGCTGACAATGAGGATTATCATTTTGTTTATCCTTTCCAGATCAGTAAAGATCAGTAGAATACCTGGCCCACAGGAACAGAGGAGAGGAGGGCTGGTGGTTTGAAACAGATTTTCATGGAATCCAATGGTAGGAGAGTAAAAACAGAAAAACTTAATGGAGACTCATTTGGTGAGAGAAATCAAGACTTAAAAATTCATTTTAGCTCAGCAATTCTACTACTAGGACCTTATCCTAATGGGAAAAAAAAATGTACAAAGATGATTATTCATCATAAAGCTTTTGTAATAATGAAAAACCACCCCAAACAGGGAATTGTTTACCCAGAGGGAATAAGTCAAGTCAAAGGTAACTGAAACTGGTGAAGGAGGCTGGGTGTAGGACAGTAGGGATTAGTGGTGAGTTGGTGGTGGTTTGGTTTAGTCGCTAAGTCATGTCTGACTCTTGCGATCCCGTGGGCCTGTCAGGCTCCTCTGTCCATGGGATTCTCCAGGCAAGAATAGTGGAGTGGGTTGCCATTTCCTTCTCCAGGGGATCTTCCCAAGTGGCGAGATGGGAATGTGGCAAATCATGCAGGCAACTCTTTGGGGATATTGGCTCAGGCTTGCCAGAGTTTTTGACTTGCCAAAATAAATTAACATACATATTTTTTTTGTAAGCTACCATTCAACTTTTAAAATTATATGCAGGCAAAATCAAAGTAGTTGTAGGCCCTGAGTCATGGGCTGCCAGTCTACAGCATTTTAAGAAATAACTTATATGAAAATCTGTGGTGGAACAAAATGCCATTAGTAAAAAATGATGCTATAATTGTATCTTTATTGACCTATAAAGATGCTCCAGATGTTACAAAGTAGCATAGGCAGTACGGTCACGATTTTTGCACATACACAAAATATATATTTGTTGCATTTATATGCAGAGGGGGAAAGGCTTACATTACATTCACTTAAATCATCATGTCTCTCTCTGGGTGAGGAATTCAGGGACTTTTGGGTTTTTGTATTTCCTAATTTTTCTTGAGTATACATTGTATAATAAAATTTAATTTAAAAGTGTAAAATACGTTTGATTCTACAATGGAGGATACAATACAAAGTACAGCAGAGCAGAATGAGAAAAACCTGAGAATGGCAATGAATTTAATAGGAAATTAGCAATGCACTAAGACTGTTCAGGGAAAAAAGTTAATGCATTCAAAAATCAATTTGATAAATTTGTTTTATATTGCTAGCAGGGTTATTTTCTAAAAGGGTACCAGAGTTACAAAGATAAATAAGATGGTGTCTCCTCCCTCTAGGAGTCCACAGTTAATGAGGATCTCCTAGCGTTACCTTTTAATTGTGTAACTTAGAAAGGTAATCACAGAATAAAATAAGGACATAAGAACAAAGCAATTTAGAAAGTGGAAAAACTGCAATTTAAAAAATTTTGTGGCCTGTTTTAGAATGTCAGGATAAAAGTCTAAAAAGCCATATCGCTATAGAATTATACTTGATTTTTACCAGGAAAATGTTATAATTTAGAACTATTTTAAAATACAAGGGAGATTTGAATACTAATGATTTTACCAGAAAATTCTGCACAGAAAATTTGTAGTGATATATGTCATTTGTGTTCTTGGGATTACAAACATGATTAGATAAATAGCATGTTCCAAATACAATGGTCACTCCCTAAAGTAAGTTTGTCTTGGACAAAAATCTAAAGTTTAGTTGCCAAAAATGCTCTTCATCATTAAAGGTGTTAAAAGAGTCACAGCCCCAAAGATAACACTTTCAGGAGACTTTGGTGTATTTTCTTACTGTAATGAAAAATACAGAAGAGATTTAAGAAGTTAAAGTTTCACCTGGTTAAAATTTTAACTCTTGCTTTATAAAAGCATCATGTAGAACCTCACACGAAACATTAAAGACAACTAAAATATATAAATGGAGCAATCACTTGCAAAATGAAACATGAATTGACAATGATGAAATGTGCAAATGACATACAATCATGGCGAGGGATGCTAGGCGTAAAGGTCGCCATAGATACGAGGGACCTTGCTGACTAGAAAGAGCCTATGTAAATATGTGCTATTTGTAATTCAGTAGATAGAAATGTAAGGTAATAATCCTAGACACTAAATTCAAAACGAATGTGCTGTCAGTAGCCATATGCTGCAAAACATTTAGGAGACAAAGAATCTCTGGGTATTAGTAGACAAACACATAGGAGTTTCTGCATAGGTTTTCATAGCAATAACCCCCATGAACAATTCCACGAGGCATAAATGAAAGCACCAGTTTAAGTAGAGAGAATTATAAAAGGATTTTTTAAAATGTCACTGGGATTATGTTGAGAAAGCCACATATGCTTTCTTTTACTTTAGAGGTAGAAAAATGATAAAGCTTAGAAAAACACTACAATACCAAAACGATAAAAACCTAAAGTTTCCTGAGAAAAGGAGATACACAAAAAAGTACCAATCACAATCAAGGCTCAAAGAAAGGGTTTAGGTCACAAATTAGTACTTTTCTAGGGCTATCTCTTTTAAAAATCACATTTGCCAATTTCTGTTATTTTTATAAATACCCTTTCTCCAATGTTTTATCATACTGACTTTTTGAACATTGGACTCTCACCATGCAAAACTAAATTGACAGAATAAAGAGGCTCTTAAATGTTTATCCTTAAAGACTCTACCTGGTGGTGCTGGGCTTTCATGTTTATCATCCTGTTGCGGGATATTGCATGTTTCCCATTAATTTCATCAGGCCGTGTTCCCCAGGCATGCTGGACTCTGTGGAATGAGATCCTGGCCTTTGCTTCAGCTCACTGGGCAGAGGTCTGGGTAAGAACACTTGCTGAATCTAGCCAGTCAGGCTTCAGGGCCCAGACGTTTTCCTTCCCTCTGACCCTTGCTATCACTTCCTCTTCCTTCAAAACCAACTGCTTCCTTCATGTGAAGACCAAGATGTAACCCCTGTGTCACAGATCATACCATGCAGGGTAAGAACAGAATAAGAACAGAGTACTTATTCTGTGAGAAATTGCCTATATTTTATACAAATTTGAATTATGGCAGTTTGAAATATGACAAAATATTAATGAAATCTTAACTGTTATATCAAATTAGAGAATTGACTGACATCACTGTGGTAACTTTTCTCACATCTTTCTCACCACCCCAACATTCAGGAGGAACCTGAGGTCCTACCTGCCTGTTCTGCATTTATGCTGAGAATCTCCATCCAGAGAGTTTCCTCCTATGCTCCAAATCAAAAATGAAAACATAACCAACAAAATCGAGACTTGTATAATTTTGATGCTGACAGGCCCAGTCAATGGCAAACTAGGCCGTTTCTTCTACACCTGGTAAACAAATGATAACTTAACCATATCACAGTTTTCCAGAGACTGGGACTTCTTAGAGGGAAGGCTTTGTTGACTATTTTAACCTTCTTTTAACCTTCATGGTGATTATATTTGACATCTTAAGAAATATTGTCTAACAGTGTCATGAGCACTCACCAAGTGGTGGAGAGGGGACTTGTGCTGAACAACTCACCTGAGTACCAGTAACTCTAGAACCAAAGTTAGAGGAAAGGAAATGACTGCCACACTAGTTTAGGAGGGAGGACTCTGCAAAATATCCGTGATTAGTGTTGAGAAAATTTAAAAAGCAGCAATAAGCAAAAATACATTCTCAACATTGTACGTTTACCCCCTATTCTTGTTATTCAGTCTCTTAAGTCATGTCTGACTCTCTGCGACTCGATGGACTGCAGCATGCCAGCCTCCTCTGTCCTCTACCATCTCCTGGAGTTTGCTCAAACTGATACCTGTTGAGTCTGTGATGCCATCCAACCATCTTATCCTCTGCCACCCCCTTCTCCTTTTTCCTCTAATCTTTCCCAGAATCAGGGTCTTTTCCAATGAATCGACTCTTTACATCAGGTGGCCAAAGTTTTGGAGCTTTCCCAACAGTCTTTCCAGTGAGTATTCAGGGTTGACTTCCTTTGAAATTGCCTGATTTGATCTCCTTGCAATCCAAGAGACTCTCAAGTGTCTTTTCCAGCACCACAACTCTTCAGCACTCAGCCTTCTTTATGGTCCAACTCTCTTATCCATACATGACTACTGGGAAAGCTGTAGCTTTGACTATATGGACATTTGTCAGGAAAGTGACATCTCTCCTTTTTAATACTCTGTCTAGATTTGTCATAGCTTTCCTTCTGAGGAGTAAGCATCTTTTAATTTGATGGCTGTAGTCACCATCTGCAGTGAATTTTGAAGCCCAAGAGAATAAAATATGTTACTGCTTCCACTTTTTCCTCTTCTATTTGCCATGAAGTGATGGGACCTGATGCCATATTTTCCATGTATTTCTTTTTTTTAAATTAATTTTTGGAGTGTAGTTGTTTTGCAATATTGTGTTTGTTTATGCTGTACATCAAGGTGAATCAGTCATATGTATACATATATACCTTCCCTTTTGGACTTTTCCCCCATTCAGGTCACCATAGTGCATTCAGTAGAGTTCCCTTGCTATATATTAGTTATCTACTTTATACATATTATGGGGGTTGCAAAGGGTTGGACAGGACTGAGCAACTGAACAACAAAAACACATACTATCTATAGTGTATATGTGTCAATCCCAATCTCCCAATTTCTTCCACTCCACCCTTTCCCTCTTGCTGTCCATGCATTTGTTCTCTCCGTCTATGTCTCTATCTCTGCTTTGCAAATATGATCATCTATACCATTGTGGCTCAGCTGGTAAATAATCCACCTGCAATGTGGGAGACCTGGGTTAGATCCCTGGTTTGGGAAGATCCCCTTGAGAAGGCAAAGGCTACCCACTCCACCTGGAGAATTACATGGACTGTATAGTCCATGGGGTCGCAGAGTCGGACATGACTGAGCAACTTTCACTTTCATGCCGTTTTTCTAGATTCCCCTTGCATGAGTTAAGATACAGTATTTGTTTTTCTCTTTCTGACTTACTTCACTCTGTATGACAGTCTCTAGGTCCATCCATGTCTCTGCAAAAGACCTAATTTCATTCCTTTTTATGGCTGAGTAATATTCCATTGTGTTTATGGGAAAATTAATAGTGAATAAGGCAATTATGGAAGGACCTTCAAGAATGCATGCCTTCATTGCACAAAATCAATCACTCTCTAGCCCTAGGATTGCCAGGGGAAGTAACTAATTGTAGCCCTTTCGGTTCACTGTACCCTGACTTCCGTGCAGGCTGGGACCAGCCCTACTGCCTGGAGTCTCAACTTGCTATAATAACCCAGGAAAGACAAATCAGAAAAGCATCAGCACTGGAAAATCTGCCTGCAGCTCCACTTGTTTCACTGCTGCGTGGTGTCACAGAAGCAAACTTAGTTCAATTTCTACAGTAATAGGAGATAAATCAATATCCTTAACTGTGTTCTTTAAAGACTTCTTTTGTTTTAATATTTATTCATTTGGCCGCATCATGTCCTAGTTGTGTCATGTGGGACCTTCTGTTTTGGTGCACGGGCTCAGTAATTGTACCGTGCAGACATAGGTGCCTTGCAGCACGTGAGATCTTTGTTCCCCCACCAGGGATTGAATCCCCATCCTCTGCATTGCAAGGTGGATTCTTAACCACTGAACCACCAGGAAAAGCCCCAAGATTTATTTCTTTAGGTTGACTTGTTCGTGTAAAAAATTCTGTGGGGGGTGCAGGAGGGGTTTATGTAATAATAGATCACTTTTGTAAAGTCTGAATGTATCCTCTGGTCTAAAGCCTGAGCATAATTAGGGACATGGGCCTCATCTATTATATTAGCATCCCAAGTTTCTTGTATTGTGCCTGGTTGGTGCTTGATAAATACATCAAAATGATGAAAAATATGAAATAGGTTTTGTGGTCTTGCCTAGCTGCCTAAACAATATTCATAACATTTCATGTATAGTAAAGTGCATTCTAATCTCCCAAACACTAAGTTGCAAATGCACTGTTGGAACTTATTCTGTTGATTTAATATGAAGTTGGTTTATAAACAATAAATTGAGAAATGTTGATGCAAATGGATTATTTGTGTTCACAATTACAGGAAACAAATATGCCATATCTTTTAGGCAGCAAAATCCCTTTCTAGTCAAGCTATAACTGTGTTTTTAACATCCCCCACCTTCAAGAAATGAATCCATTCTTTTCAGCTATAATCATCTTGGCTCAAAAGACCTAGGTGTTTTGTTTTTATCTCTCTGCAAAGGCCCTGTGATTCATCATAAGAAAAGGAAACTGGCCAAGAGAAATTGTGCAAAAGTTACTCAGGAAAAGGAGCCACATATCTAATTGTGGATTTTCCTGATGATGCTCTTTCTATAAGTTAATTGTGTTGTTTTGAAATCACCAAGGCAAACAGAACACAACAAACAAACAAAAACTATAACATTTCACCTGGGACATTTTGTGCATAATAGTTTTGTACTTTCAATTCCAATGCATGTATTGGATGTATTCGTGTCAATACTAGAAAATAATACCCAGAGAGTCTGTGAAATTTCAGCCTTTGGAAAGATGTATGCATCATTGTCACACTGTGTCTTGGCCTCACGTTGGTTCAGAAAGATAAATACATCTAATGATTATTGAACCACCTAATGACCCACTGGATCCAAAAGAGATTTTTATAGGTCAGGTTCAAAGAGCTCTGAAAAGCAAAATTATAATTTGAGTACAAAGTCAAGATCTGCTGGTTTTAACAAAAGATCACTAATGATGGAAGGCATCTTGCAAGCTGGTGAATATTTGTGGATTAAAGTAAATTCCCGAATTGTCATGCTTCTTTTTTTTTTTTTTCATAGAAAATCCAGATAGAACTTTAAAAATTTACAAAAGGAACTCATATACAGCAAGAGTGTAAGCTAACATGGAAGATGTTAATAGTGCTATTAGCCAGTGTGATTTCTGTCATTATCAGCCATTATTCTAAGAATGGTAAGTGGCAGATAAAGAGCTCAGCTGAAATTTCCATCTTTTTTGTAGTCAGCATGTAAAATACATATCCTCTGTCTCTAAATTGTCACCCTTTGTCACAAATTGCTCATTATGTTTGCTTAGACTTATGAAATGGAAAATATTTTATTTAAAGGAAATAAAGCCAAGAAATATTGAGTAAAAACCCTGTGATTTTATCTAGAATGTGTATTTTAAAAATCTTTAGCATTGGTCATAGACTATAAATGAGTTGATAGAAGCTGGTGGCTCAGATGGTAAAGAATCTGTCCGCAGTGTGGGAAAGACAGGTTCAATTCCTAGGTCGGAAAAATCCCCTGGAGAAGGAAATGGCTACCCACTCCAATATTCTTGCCTGGAGAATACCATGGACAAAGGAGCCTGGTGGGCTACAGTCCATGGGATGCAAAGATTTGGACACAATTCAGTGTTTAACCCTTTCTTTCCTGGCAATTAAAAAGAAGAAAGGAAAAGAAAGAGAGAAAGACAAAAGCTGAACTGTGACTAATGCATTCTAGAGAAGAGCTCTAGTTTTTTTTTTTTTTAATTAGAAGTAATTTTGAAAGCCTCATTTGAAAGGGGCCTCACTGACACAGTTCAGAAAGCTTTTGAAATCATGTGTAAGTGGCTTACTTCAATCAAGAGTTACACTGGTTAACCTTTGCTGATTATATGTGCATTTATGTGTGACTATAATACCACATATAAAAAGTTGTTAATACTTAGATGTCATATTAAAGGATCAAAAGGCAGATAGAATATAATAGAATTTTAGTCCGGTCTAAAGTCAGAAGAAAGAAAAAGAAGTGAGAAAAAGATAGAGTTCATATTGTTCTTTTTATGAGAGAATACAGCAATATTAATTTATTTCCAGGATACTGCATTACAATCTTTGACATTTAATTTTTAAAATTCTTCTTGTGGGGCTATTTCTTACATGCTTAATGTTGGGGCAATATCTTGACAGCCAAAAGCCAGGAGAGAGTATGTTGCAGAATTCCAATTTATGTTAAACTTCCCTTTATGCAGAATTCAAACAGTTTGTAAAATGCCCAGCAGATATACTTGAAAGACATGTATTGTACAGTGAGAGTGGCTGTGCATAGCAATAATCCACAAATTACCAGATCTTCAAGTGATTTCTGAAGTAATATCAGGAAAAAATTAAATTTTGTTCCCTAGTTGCTTTATGCAAAACATATTTTGACTGGACTTGAATTCTGTAAGAATTTTGACTATGTATATAACATGTATGAAATCTCTTTCAGCATATCAAAAATTGTTAACTATCTTCTGCCATTCTGAATGTGTTAGAACTGATGGCATCTTATTACGATCTCTAAAAATGCTATTTAAAGGCAAAAATGTTTCATGTTTGGGTTGGCTTTTATAATACAGAGGGCATTCTTGCAAATATTATTTTTAATATTTTTATGATAAACAAGCACCTTTACTTACTAGAAGCACCTTAAATAAGTAACTGTAGTTAGACATCCACCATTTTAAGCCAACACACTAAAACATTGCATCAGTAGTGTGTGCAGTTTCTAATACATGCTTTTTAATCATTCTTCTTGCTTCTTCAAGCAAAAACAACTTACACTCATCGGCATTAAATGACAGAAATCACAGTGAGTGATTCTGGTTGAAGTCTTTTGTTAATACCTCATTTTATAAAAAAAATTCCCTGTTCTAGGTTATAATGTGTACTGCAGTTGAAAGACACAAATGGTACCAGAGAGCATATGCTTTTTTAATTTCCTTAAAAATAAAAAGCTAGGGAATTAAATGCTTGCTAATGAAGTGTTACATTTCTTAGTTTTCTGCAACTCATTTTAATTGAAAAAAAAAATCCCTTAAAGTGTCTCCCATTTTCCTATTCTCAGAAGAGAAATAAGAGTGATCTATAAAAGAACATGCAGTTCAGTGACTAAAAAAAAAAAGAACTAAAGCAAAAAGAGGCATTTAAAAAATCTTGTATTCCTTTTATATACGGGGAAGAGGTACAAGGTTCAGGTATTCATAGATTCATTTTTAACAGACTTCTCAAACATTCAAATAGCTATTTCAGTAGAATAATTTTAGTAGTTTATAGGAGTGACAACTGAACGATTGAGGCTCACCTTACCCTCGGCAACACTGAACTAAATTACTTGTTCTCCAAACAGAGCCCTCTATACATCTTTTTCTTCCTTGAAATGCTGATTAAAACAGCAAGAGGCTGATGAAATTTATGTTGTGTTGACACAGGGACAAAGTAATAATGGAAATGTGCAAAGTCATAGTGGGGCTCTGGGACCAGGTTAGATTGTAAGATCCAGGAAGACTTCCTGAGGCTTGTGCTATCCACAGGGGACTGTGAGAAGCCTGGGGCAATCTTGAGATGAGAGCCTGAGGGAAGCAGAACACATTTGTGTGTGTAAGGGACCACGGATGACCTGGGACACCTAGTTTCTCCTCTGTGCTCTGCCCTTGACTGAGACAGCAATTGTGCTACTCATAAGGATCTGTGTTGTAACAGTATCCTTGGTTTTGAGCTTTATTCAGTTCAGTTCAGTTCAGTTCAGTCACTCAGTGGTGTCCAACTCTTTGCGACCCCATGGACTGCAGCACGCTAGGCTTCCCTGTCCATCACCAACTCTTGGAGCTTGCTCAAACTCATGTCCATCGAATTGGTGATGGCATCCAACCATCTCATCCTCTGTCATCCCCTTCTCCTCCTGCCTTCAATCTTTCCCAGCATCAAGGTCTTTTTTAAGGAGTCAGTTCTTTCCATCAGATGGCCAAAGAATTGGCGTTTCAGCTTCAGCATCAGTCTTTCCAATGAATATTAAAGACTGATTTCCTTTAGGATTGACTGGTTTGATTTCCTTGCAGTCCAAGGGACTCTCAAGAGTCTTCTCCAACACCCCAATTCAAAAGCATCAATTCTTTGGCACTCAGCTTTCTTTATAGTAAGGCTTCCCTGGTGACTCAGATGGTAAAGCATCTGCCAGCAATGCGGGAGACCTGGGTTTGATCACTGGGTCAGGAGGATCCTCTGGAGAAGGAAATGGCAACCCACTACAGTACTCTTGCTTGGAAAATTCCTTGGATGGAGGAGTCTGATGGGGTACAGTCCATGGGGTCGCAAAGACCTGGACATGACTGACCGACTTCACTTCACTTTCCTTTATAGTCCAACTCTCACATCCAAACATGACTACTGGAAAAACCATAGCTTTGACTAGACGGACCTTTGTTGGCAAAGCAATGCCTCTATTTTTTAATATGCTGTCTAGATTGGTCATAGCTTTTCTTCCAAGGAGCAAACATCTTTTAATTTCATGGCTGCAGTCACCATCTGCAGCAATTTGGGAGCCCAAGAAAATAAAGTCTCTCACTGTTTCCATTGTTTCCTCATCTATTTGCCATGAATTGATGGGACCAGATGCCATGATCTTAGTGTTTTGAATGTTGAGTTTTAAGCCAGCTTTTTCACTCTCCTCTTTCACTTTCATCAAGAGGTTATTCAGTTCCTCTTCACTTTCTGGCATAAGGGTGGTATCATCTGTGTATCAGAGGTTATTGATATTTCTCCTGGCAATCTTGATTCCGGCTTGTGCTTCATCCAGCCTGGCATTTCGCATGATGTACTCTGCACAGAAGTTAAATAAGCAGGATGACAATATACATTCTTGTCGTACTCCTTTCCCAGAACCAGTCTGTTGTTCCATGTCTGGTTCTAACTGTTGCTTCTTGACCTGCATACAGATTGCTCAGGAGGCAGGTAAGGAGGTCTGGTATTCCCATCTCTTAAAGAATTTCCCACAGTTTATTGTGATCTACACAGTCAAAGGCTATGGTGAAATCAATAAAGCAGAAGTAGATTTTGTTTTTCTGGAATTCTCTTGCTTTTTCGACGATCCAGTGGATGTTGGCAATTTGATCTCTGGTTCCTCTGCCTTTTCTAAATCCTGCTTGAACATCTAGAAGTTTACAGTTCATGTACTGTTGAAGCCTGGCTTGGAGAATTTTGAGCATTACTTTACTAGTGTGTGAGATGAGTGTAATTGTGTGGTAGTTTTAACATTCTTTGTCATTGCCTCTCTTTGGGGTTGGAATGAAAACTGACCTTTCCCAGCTTTATTAGCTGTGGAATAAATGTATAAGCCCAGAGAGGTAGTAGTTGTTGTTCTGTTGCTACATCATGTCTGACTCTTTTTTTTTTTTTAATTTTATTTTATTTTTAAACTTTACATAATTGTATTAGTTTTGCCAAATATCAAAATGAATCTGCCACAGGAACACGTGTCTGACTCTTTGTGATAGCACGGGCTGTAGCATGCCAGGCTCCTTTGTCCTCCACTGTCTCCCAGAATTTGCTCAAACTCATGACCATTGAGTTGGAGATGCCATCCAACTATCTCATCCTCTACCACCTTCTTCTCCTCCTGCCCTGAATCTTTCCCAGCATCATATCTTTTTCAGTGAGTTGGCTCTTTGTATCAAGTGACCAAAGGATTGGAGCTTCAGCTTTAGCGTCAGTCCTTCCAATGAATATTCAGGGTTGATTTCCTTTAGGATTGACTGGTTTGATTTCCTTGCAGTCCAAGGGACTCTCAATAGTCCTCTCCAGCCCCATAGTTCAAAAGCATTAACTCTTCATTGCTCAGCCTTCTTCATGGTCCAACTCTCACATCTGTACAGGACTGCTGGAAAAACTATAGCTTTAGCTATACAAACCTTTGTCAGCAAAGTGATGTCTCTGCTTTTTACTACTCTGTGTAGGTTTGTCATAGCTTTCCTTATGAGAAGCAAGCATCTTTTAGTTTCATTGCTGCAGTCACTGTCTGCAGTGATTTTGGAGTTCAAGACATGGTCTCTGCAGCCTCCCGCAAAGCAGAAGAGGGCAAAGGTGATAGGGACTACAGAAGAAAGAGGAGAGGAGGCGTGCCTGAAGGGAACACAGGCAAGGAGGAAGAAGGAGTTAGAAGGAGAAAGGGGAAGAGGAAGTGGAGGAAGAAATGGAGAAATAGAGTGGGAGAAGGCTGATGTCTCTGTCTTTTCAAGGGGAGCATGCTCACTTAGAATCTTTACACAATGCTCAAATACTACGTGTGTGCACACCTCTGTGTATGTGAGGGTATGCTGAGCCCCCACAAAAGCGCATGTACTATCATTGCTGACCCTCGGTTTCCTCTCCCAGAGTGCTGAGTGGGTTCCTGACCTCAAAGTGGCAGGGGCCTCAATGGCACAATGGATTGGATTCTATATTCCCCGAGGAGACTGTGGATAAATCTGTCAGGCCTGTTGGACTTTGCCACATGTTCAGGCTGAGAAAATGTCTTTTCTTACTACCCCAAAACCCTCTGCAATTGTTTATTCAGTCCCCAAAATTCTGAGCATGCCTATAACATATTTTTAACTTTGTTATAAAGGAAATTTCAGTACCTGGGATATCTTGGTATCCAACCATCTGACACAGCTGATTTACTTACCTAGTCCCTGCCTCTTCCTGGAAGGATGCTGTATCTCTTAGCTGGAATAGGGAAAATGATAGTATCTGCTTCAGAAACATGAAAATTAATGGAGGCTATATCTGAATGAACTTATCTTTTTGATAGGAATGTACTCTTCTAGAAAACATGAGCTATTTACAGCATTCAATTTTCACACATTTCCCCAGAGTACAAATATTTCTTTTGCTCATTTACTGTGAACCTATTTTGCCATGGGATTCAAAGCAGCAGTATGTGCATGGGGCTGTCACTTTTTGAAAATGGATCATTAGTTGAGCGGAAGATAAAGTAAGAGGCGAATAGTCCTATAATAAATTAATTTTTATTTTTATGAATCAGTTCAGTGATGAATTCTTTTTAGAAGTCAAGGTGACTGATCATTGATTTATTTGACTCAAATGAGGGAAAAGATGAAATTGGAAGTTAAAATACGTAGTTAGGTACCACACATGGATGAAGATCAATTCCAATAATGGTAGAGACAGAAAAAATATTGATTATCAGAGCTTATAGTTCTCATACATTTCCTTCCAACCTCAGAGCTAAATTCTGAGACTTCTTTGGGAACATGTTACAAACTGGACAAATTCAACCAGAAGCCTTATTGCATGGGGGCTGCGGCTTCTCCTTTGGAAAGCACTTGCCCTGAAGAAAAAGGTACCTGGATCAAGACATTGAACGAGAGAGAAAGTCCTTTTCAGTAGAACACTGTAATTGTCCCACGGCTTTATTTTCTGGCTCAAGCATCCCTACCTGTGACCTGTGGTCGAGTCTTAAACCAATTAGAGACCTAGCTTTGTAAGTTGTTGGAACACAAACAGCACAATTTTAGAGATGCCTATACTATAGTGAAGCAGGAAGGGGGCCAGGTACCTTGTGAGCCCTAAAGTGCTTTGGGATTCTGCTTACCTGAACACTGGAGCATCAGTTGGAAAATTCAGTTCCTGGTGAAAGATGGAAGAACATTTTCACAGCTTGTTAGAGACTGTGGTGCCTCGTAGGAGTACTCTTGTTTTTGAGTCAACTCTTGGAGACTCCCACAAGTATTTGATGGGGATTTTGTAAGGTGCTGAAGGTTTTGAATCTTCTGTCAAAGGCCAGAGCCAGTGACATGTGAGTTACAATTTTTGCTGTGATTTTATTCTTTCATGAATCCCTGTAATACTGAATTTAAGCAAAACTATATTTTGGGGTAAGATGAGCTGGAAATGTTGGCCCGGCTTGAAGCTTTTGTGGGCTTACAACAACAATATTGGCTTGCAGGCCTTTTGGAAGATCCTCATTGTAGGGAAGAGACTCTTGGTTTAAATCTCAGAAACTGTCAGAATGACTTAGCACTTTGGGGATCTAGACTGAGAATTATGGTCTTGCCAGTGGAAACTGGGATATAAAACAACTCTAGGCTCACAGTTTTAAAAGCTTAAACCATGACCAATATTCTAGGAGCTTTACTGAGGTGGGCCTGAAAAGTGCTTCTGCAATGCAGAGCCAGTTGCCACACTAACCATACTCACTTGGTACCACACAAATCTGGCATTCTTGTGAAACCCCTTGTTACTGTACATCTCTACAGAGTTTATTTAGAGTACTCCTTGAAGTCCCAGCACTCTCTGTTTTCTGGAATGCAAACTCAGAAATAAGCAAAAAAGATTCTTGAGTACCCAAAATAGCTTCCACATCCCTAGATGAAAACCATGGACTTCCCTTCTTAAAGGCTTCTGTGCTTTCACTTAGAGGTTGTTTATTCTTACTTAACCGAAGTCATAATAATTGTGGGTTTTCTGGCTTTCCAGCTCAAAGTAGATTATAAATAACAAATTAGAAAAGGGTGAGAGAATGTTAGAGGCAAGCAAACTGGAAGGAATGAAAGAACAGTTGTTAAATAAGGAAGAGGAAAGCAGAAAATTAAGAACACAGACAGGAACTGTGTGTTTTACCAAATTATGCAGCGATGGTGGTTCATTATGATGCCGCAGTTATGAAAAAGGCCAAATTATGTTCAGCAGTTGCTATTTTTTAAAAGACAGGAAAGAATTTAATGAAGTTTTCAAAAATTTACATAAAATAATATAAAAAAATAGACTAAGCGTCCAAAGCGGTAAGTTTGAGCATTCTAGATGAAATGTGTGGCCTGCCGCTATCCTGAAGATGATTACTGTATTTGAATTCTCAGAGCAATCAATTTGTACCTTTCTAATGGGGATTACAGTTTTCATCATATTACAGTCATTTGGGTTCATGCTAAATGCCATTTAACTCACTCTGAGGCATGGAGGAAGCTGGATTTAGTGTCTATCACGCCATGATGTACACGACTTTGATGAATTGGTCACTCTGTGCTTTAGCTTTTTTATTTATAAGAAAGGTTTGGAACAAGTGAATTTGAGGTTCTTCCAGTTTGTGAATTTTATTCCTTTTTAAAATAAGTGATAAGAATTTTATAGTGAGGAGCCGAGGTGTAGATGGATCCCAAATTTATACATTAAGGACATCTGTAGTCATAACCAAGCCAATTATATGGATGTATTGCCTGATAAACAGTCATCTCTTGCAATGTAAATAAAGGTAATTTTTTCCCAAAGTTATATTTGTAGTCTTTTTTGTTCTTATGTGCTTGGCAGACCTGACAAATGAAATAAGCCAGCCCCTCTGAGCGACTGAACTGAACTGAACTGAAAGTGAAAGTGAAATCGCTCAGTCGTGTCCAACTCTTTGCGACGCCATGGACTGTAGCCTACCAGGCTTCTCAGTCCATGGGATTTTCCAGGCAAGAGTACTCGAGTGGGATGCCATTTCCTTCTCCAGGGGATCTTCCCGATCCAGGGATCGAACTTGGGTCTCCCACATTGTAGGCAGACGGTTTACCCTCTGAGCCCCATGCTGATCCAATAAAAATCAATCCCAGGACTTTTTCTAGAACTATTGACATATTAAGGAAATATGTAGAAGTTGTACCTTGTTAATGATTTGTATTTTCTGTGATGATGTGCATGCTAAGTTGCTTCAGTTGTGTCTGACTCTTTGCAACCCCATATACTGTAGCCCACCAAGCTCCTCTGTCCGTGGTATTCTCCAGGCAAGAATACTGGAGTGGGTTGTCATGCCTTCCTCCAGGGGATCTTCCCAAACCAGGGATCGAACCTACATCTTTTATGTCTCCTACATTGGTAGGTATGTTCTTTACCACTAATGCCACATTTCTATAAAGATACAAATATATTGCTGAAATATAGCTCTGATTAGCTTATAAATCAACACATGCCAACAATTAAAAATATATTTCTTTCATTCTCTAAATAAATTAATTTAGTAATAAAAATGGGTCATAAATCATCCTAATGAGCTCCTCATTGAAGTGACTTTTTGTAATATACATCTGTGCCTTGCTTATAATGTCCTGTTCAGGTCATGATTTGAAATAATAAAGATGTTAAGCCCTTCCAATGACTTTCCCATCCTCACAATCTTGTTTTAGGACATTATCAGTCTTCCCCAAAGAAACTGTACATCCATTAGCAGTCATGTCTTATTCCTTCTCCACCTACATCATCTCCCTCCCCTCATAGCACCCCACACTGATCCTAAGCAACCACTTATTTGCTTCCTATCTCTATCAGTTTCACTATTTTGGAAATTTTTTATAAATATTATTCAATCAGACAACATGTGGTCTTTTTGGCTGACTTCTTGCAATAATATGTTTTCACAGTTTTATCAGTGCTGTAGCATGCATACCCTGCTTATTTAACTTGTATGCAGAGTATATCATGTGAAATGCCAGGCTGGATGAAGCACAAGCTGAAATCAAGATTGCTGGGAGAAATACCAATAACCTCAGATATGCAGATGACACCACCCTTATGGCAGAAAGCAAAGAAGAACTAAAGAGCCTCTTGATAAAAGTGAAAGAGGAGAATGAAAAAATTGGTTTAAAGCTCAACATTCAGAAAACTAGATCATGGCATCTGGTCCCATCACTTCATGGCAAATAGGGAGACAATGGAAACAGTGAGAGACTTTATTTTCTTGTGCTCCAACATCACTGTAGATGAAAAGCTATTACCAACCTATACAGCATATTAAGAAGCAGAGACATTACTTTGACAACAAAGGTCTGTCTAGTTAAAGCTATGGTTTTCCCAGTAGTCATGTATGGATGTGGGAGTTGGACTATAAAGAAAGCTAGGTGCCAAAGAACTGATGCTTTTGAACAATAGTGTTGGAGAAGACTCCTGAGAGTCCCTTGGACTGCAAGCAGATCAATGGAATCAATCTCAAAGGAAATCAGTCGTGAATATTCATTGGAAGGACTGATGTTGAAACGGAAACTCCAATAATTTGGCCACCTGATGTGAAGAACTGATGCATTGAAAAAGACCCTGATGCTGGGAAAGGTTGAAGGTAGGAGAAGGGGACAACAGAGGATGAGATGATTGGATGGCATCACCAAGTTGATGGACATGAGTTTGAGCAAGCTCTGGGAGTTGGTGATGGACCAGGAAGCCCAGCGTGCTGCAGTCCATCAGGTCCCAAAGAGTCAGACTGAGTGACTGGACTGAACTGACTGAGCATGTATCAGATCAGATCAGATCGGATCAGTCACTCAGTCGTGTCCAACTCTTTGCGACCCCATGAATCACAGCACACCAGGCCTCCCTGTCCATTACCAACTCCCGGAGTTCACTAAGACCCACGTCCATCGAGTCAGTGATGCCATCCAGCCATCTCATCCTGTCGTCCCCTTCTCCTCCTGCCCCCAATCCCTCCCAGCATCAGAGTCTTTTCCAATGAGTCAACTCTTCGCATGAGGTGGCCAAAGTACTGGAGTTTCAGCTTTAGCATCATTCCTTCCAAAGAAATCCCAGGGCTGATCTCCTTCAGAATGGACTGGTTGGATCTCCTTGCAGTCCAAGGGACTCTCAAGAGTCTTCTCCAACACCACAGTTCAAAAGCAACAATTCTTCGGCACTCAGCCTTCTTCACAGTCCAACTGTCACATCCATACATGACCACAGGAAAAACCATAGCCTTGACTAGTTGAACCTTTGTTGGCAAAGTAATGTCTCTGCTTTTGAATATGCTATCTAGGTTGATCATAACTTTCCTTCCAAGGAGTAAGTGTCTTTTAATTTCATGGCTGCAGTCACCATCTGCAGTGATTTTGGAGCCCAGAAAAATAAAGTCTGACACTGTTTCCACTGTTTCCCCCTCTATTTCCCATGAAGTGACGGGACCAGATACCATGATATTTGTTTTCTGAATGTTGAGCTTTAAGCCAACTTTTTCACTCTCCACTTTCACTTTCATCAAGAGGCTTTTGAGTTCCTCTTCACTTTCTGCCATAAGGGTGGTGTCATCTGCGTATCTGAGGTTATTGATATTTCTCCCAGCAATCTTGATTCCAGCTTGTGTTTCTTCCAGTCCAGCGTATCTCATGATGTTCTCTACATATAAGTTAAATAAACAGGGTGACAATATACAGCCTTGATGTACTCCTTATCCTACTTGGAACCAGTCTGTTGTTCCATGTCAAGTTCTAACTGTTGCTTCCTGACCTGCATACAAATTTCTCAAGAGACAGATCAGGTGGTCTGGTATTCCCATCTCTTTCAGAATTTTCCACAGTTTATTGTGATCCACACAGTCAAAGGCTTTGGCATAGTCAATAAAGCAGAAATAGATGTTTTTCTGGAACTCTTTTGCTTTTTCCATGATCCAGCAGATGTTGGCAATTTGATCTCTGGTTCCTCTGCCTTTTCTAAAACCAGCTTGAACATCAGGAAGTTCA
>NW_011494956.1:1553842-1559014 GCF_000754665.1 Bison bison bison
GATGTCTGGCTCTAGGTCAGTGATCACACCATCGTGATTATCTGGGTCGTGAAGCTCTTTTTTGTACAGTTCTTCTGTGTATTCTTGCCATCTCTTCTTAATATCTTCTGCTTCTGTTAGGTCCATACCATTTCTGTCCTTGATTGAGCCTATCTTTGCGTGAAATATTCCTTTGGTATCTCTGATTTTCTTGAAGAGATCTCTAGTCTTTCCCATTCTGTTGTTTTCCTCTGTTTCTTTGCACTGATCGCTGAGGAAGGCTTTCTTATCTCTTCTTGCTATTCTTTGAGCAAGAATAAGTACTGAGCATGTATAAGTACTTTATACATTTTTTGACATTTGCTTTTTTTTTTATTTTGACAAAATTTTGAAATGGTTATCCTTGGAATTCATAAATCCCTATACAGCATGAGTTTTGAGTGACTGTAGGAGACAGGAATTATGAAAGAAAAGCATGTCCTGGCAAGGGCCACAAAAGAAATTTATAATTATTGTTAAGCTGGATGCTATAAGGCATGAGACTCTTGGAACAAGTCCAGAGGGAACAGTTCATGATCTTGAAAACAAGATATGATCCTGGGGTCGGAAAGCCGACCCCAGACTGTTTCTCAACTGGCATCTCAGAGTCACATGTTTTACATATCTGGTGGAAAATCTATAGATAAGAATATTAGTCTTAGTTATTGATTTGTTATTGATTACTGTTTCTTAATTACTCAATGGTTAATGATCATTTTGTTCTTTGGCCCTGAAGGCCACATGAGTTATAGCTTAACTCCCCGCACATTCTTTCCTTCACGGCTGAGAGTCTAATAAAGCCGGCTTGGATTCAGGTTCAGCATCTTCACCTTGGAGCCGTGTTGGTCCCCTGATCCTCGCTTTTCACTGAATTCTTGTGTCTTGTTTCTCATTCTTTCGCCGTATTGCGCTTTCGGAAACCCTGCTTGTTGAGCCAATCTCGACAGGTGACTTAGTTTATACTTAAAACAAATGGAAAACTTATTCATATTCACATAACTCAAAGATAATCCTGCAATCAATAGAAATAATATTTTATTTGTTTCACGTGGATTCAATGCTTTGTTAGATTTGTGCAGCATGCTATCTTACGGGCAGTAGATTCATAGTGTTTTTTGTTTCCCATAATATCCTACCACTGAATATTTCTGGGGTTTCTTCCCAGGTTGTGTGATGGTAAAGAATCTGCCTGCCAATGCAAGAGACACAGGAGACACGGGTTTCTGTCCCTGGGCTGGGAAGATCCCCTGGAGGAGGAAATGGCAACCCACTTCAGTATTCTTGCCTGTGAAATCCCATGGACAGAGGAGCCTGGTGGGCTACAGTCCATGGAGTCACATAGTCAGACAACTGAGCAACTGAGCACATACAAAGTGAGAATTTCCTCCTTCCTTTTTTAAAAAATTTGAGGGTAATTGCTTTACAGTGTTATGTTAGTTTCTGCTATACAACAACATGTATTCCTTTTATTGTTCAGTTATATCCTGTTGCATGGATATGCTACATTGTATCCATTCATCAGTGACTAGAAATTTGGCTGTTCCCATTTTAGGGATACTATGAATAGCACTACTATAACCATTTGTGTGCAAGTTTTGTATGGACATGTTTTCATCTTTCTTGCTTATATACCTAGGAGTAGAGTTTCTCAGATCTTAAACCCAGGTCTGTCTGACTGTGAGCCCTGCTTTCTTTCCTAGTTACTCAAGACCACTTTTCCACCTTCCATATAATTTCTGTAGAAGAATGTGGCTCTGAGACTTTTTACTTCAGCTTTATTCTTGCTTTAATGGGAAACTGAATGAATAGTAAGTAATTTTTGTCATTTTGTCCCTCCTCACACTGCCTTTAAAAAGGAGCCGGAGTCTTGTCCATTTGTTTCTGGATTTCTTGCCCCAAGGGAAATTAAACCTACTTTGTGTTTTAAAAGCAATAAACAAGCCATGGAGGCCATTTGGGGAAAGGATGGATGTAAGGAAAAGGAGTGGGGGAATGGAGGAATGGATTTGGTGAGTTTCTATGAGATACTGTCAATTTGTTCTCTAACTGAAGGGAGTGCTTGTATTTATTTGTTGGGAGGATTCTGGGGAGCAGTTTTCTGTAGTGGAAAGAGCCTCACAGTGGGTGAGAGTGCTGTGTGACTGTGGATGGCTGTCAAGGGGACACTGTGAGCCATCTGGAGTTACAGCAAAGGACCAGAAGGTAGCAATGCCACTGAATCGTAAATGGGATTGTAGTGACGACCAAGGATTGGGTCCATTCCCTGGTATTCTGGAGCCACATAAAATCCCAGGAGCCATGTTAATCTTAAAGGTGATAGCCTCAATAATGACAAGAACTGGACCAACTCTGCCAAACCTGGCCATTTCGATTTAGAAAAAAAAAAATATGACTTAGGTGCTGAAAAGGGACTAGTTATACTAGTTTTAAGTTTACAAAGGATGCCAATTTATAAGGAGTCTTAAGATATACAAGCCATCATGCTTTTAAATCGGGTTAAGTTGCGCTATTATTGGCTGTATGATTTCCCTAATTCCGAATAAATGATAGCTGATAGGGGAATTTTACTGAGCCATAGGGAAAACGATTATGAATGTAAGGACCATATTACATTTCACAGTGTCCAGATGTGAAAATGGGCAGCCATACTCATAGCTTTTTCTCCTAGGCCATTGGAAAGCCATTTTTAAATCAGGAAATATTTAAATGAAACTTGTTCAGCAATGGATGTTTAACAAGTTACATTAAAATGAACACAACTTTCAATGCCTTTTTTCTTCTTCGAAAGTTTATTTTGGCCTCAGTGTTTTTCACACATCTCATTGAAGGTACATATGTGTGTATATAAACAGTCATTTTGAGAAAACAATAATAGGTTATTAATTTACTGATTTCCTACTAGCTCTTGATACTTGCTGGATACATTTACATACATTTTTTCCTTCTTATTTTTACAATAAAAGTTTTTGGTGAATATTACTTTCATCCACACATTGATAAAAAACAAATAAAAAACTAGGGGCTCAGAAGATCAAGGAAAAGGCCAAGAGTATCTACTATCTACTCATACATAGAGTAAGTGGTCAAGTTAGCTTTTGGCCTTGGTCTTTCCACCATGTTTTGCTCTGGGAAATATCAATTATGATAATAGTTCAAACTGTACTACTGAACACCTGCAATGTGCCAGGTACCAGGCTTCGAGTGTCAGGGATAGAGCCGTTCTAGCTGAATCCTCCCAGTTGTCACTTAAATTTTAACTGCCATCAGCCATTTCCCTCTCATCTCTTCCTTGGCTACTTATTTCTTCCTTCTCATCCTCCTTTATATGCCGTCAGCACCACTGCCTTTTTAATGGTATCCTAACAGTACACTTCCTGCTCAAGATGTTCTAATAAAACAAGTTATAGATGACATAAAACAAGCAAAGAAAAAAATAAAGAGGCAGTGAAAATTTATCATTGCATTTACCAGGCTTCCTGGGAATGGCTGAGTGTGAAGGTTGAACACAAATTTAAGATTTAAGGAGCTTTAAGGGGAAATGTTAAGCACTATATGGACATTGGTATATTTTAATGCCACAATCAACCAAAACATATCCATAAGACTTTTAAAGTCTTAATGTAATAAAATATACAGAAATGCAATGTAGATTGAAGATAGATTCAGCAAGTGGAAAATGCCAGAATCATTTAAGGAATTAAACCTAAATTCAGTCTAAATCACATGCATTCACTCTTATAAATACGGAAACCTGGAAGAAACTTATTTCTTGATTAGATTTTGGCCATACACATAAACACCAAGAAAAAGCAACTGAAAATGTGAATGTGGGGCACTATTTCTTAAAACTTTCTTTTTAAACCTTACATATGCAAGAAGAAATGAAGGAAGGAAGGGTGGAAAGGAGGAACAAAGGGAGGAAGAAAGGGAGAAAGGAAGAAGAAAAAAAAGAAATAAAAACACAGCCAAACAAAAACCCTCAAATGCCAAAAATAAACCAAAGTGAGACATCATGTAAAATATTTCTTCCTTCTACACTAAATGTTTTTGTGGGATAAGTCAGCTTAAAAGAATTCAAGTTCTGTTTTGATTTTCACCATTTACATGGCCTACTCCAGGGACCCATGCCTTGCCCAACTTAGGACCAAAATCCTGAAAATAGAGTAAGCATTTGGTGTGTACACCCCTGCTTGAAGAGGAATGGAAGCAGTAAACTCTAAAATGAGACCAAATGTTTGGAATGGGTCTATAGATGAGGGCTGTGTCTGAAACTGTTTATTTTTTTCTGATTTGATAATTAAATTTTATGCCATATGTTATTGTATACTAACAATTAATTAGTCTTGTTTAAAAGCAAATGCCTAAAAATTCTCATTTTTTTATTATTTTGTTTTCAATAATTCCCATGCTCCATCATTTTTTATGTTTTTTTTCATTAGTAGAGACAACATTTTATATAGTAACAAAATTATAAAAACACTTCATTCTCATTTTGCATTGGTTTAACCTCTTATCTAAATGTGCAACTGTTCTTCATTATTTTATTACTTACAAGTGAAGAGGAACTAAAAAGCCTCTTGATGAAAGTGAAAGAGGAGAATGAAAAAGTTGGCTTAAAGCTCAACATTCAGAAAACTAAGACCATGGCATCTGGTCCCATCACTTCATGGCAAATAGATGGGGAAACAGTGGAAACAGTGTCAGACTTTATTTTTCTGGGCTCCAAAATCACTGCAGATGGTGACTGCAGCCATGAAATTAAAAGATGCTTACTCCTTGGAAGGAAAGTTATGACCAACCTAGATAGCATATTCAAAAGCAGAGACATTACTTCACCAACAAAGGTCCATCTAGTCAAGGCTATGGTTTTCCCTGTGGTCACGTATGGATGTGAGAGTTGGACTGTGAAGAAGGCTGAGTGCTGAAGAATTGATGCTTTTTAACTGTGGTGTTGGAGAAGACTCTTGAGAATACCTTGGACTGCAAGGAGATCCAACCAGTCCATTCTGAAGGAGATCAGCCCTGGATGTTCTTTGGAAGGTATGATGCTAAAGCTGAAACTCCAGTACTTCGGCCACCTCATGCAAAGAGTTGACTCATTGGAAAAGACTCTGATGCTGGGAGGGATTGGGGGCAGGAGGAGAAGGGGACGAC
>NW_011494956.1:1559114-1568875 GCF_000754665.1 Bison bison bison
AAAAGACTCTGATGCTGGGAGGGATTGGGGGAAGGAGGAGAAGGGGACGACAGAGGATGAGATGGCTGGATGGCATCACCGACTCGATGGACATGAGTCTGAGTGAACTCTGGGAGTTGGTGATGGACAGGGAGGCCTGGCGTGCTGCGATTCATGAGGTTGCAAAGAGTCAGACATGACTGAGCGACTGAACTGAACTGAACTGACACACATTTTCCTTCATGACTGTTTCCTTTAGTGAAAGAGGAACGCATTGAAATGATCCAAGTCAATCCAAAAGGATTCTTTTTTTTAAAAAATACAGAGTTTCTCTGCCTGTGAAGAGAGCATCACATTGATTTTCCTTAGCAAGTTAATATGGAGTAGTGTTTTGGACATAATTAATCAGGGATGGTGGAGAAGGCAATGGCACCCCACTCCAGTACTCTTGCCTGGAAAATCCCATGGACGGAGGAGCCTGGTAGGCTGCAGTCCATGGGGTCTCGAAGAGTCAGACATGACTGAGCGACTTCCCTTTCACTTTTCACTTTCCTGCATTGGAGAAGGAAATGGCAATCCACTCCAGTGTTCTTGCCTGGAGAATCCCATGGACGGGGGAGCCTGTTGGGCTGCTGTCTATGGGGACGCATAGAGTCAGACATGACTGAAGTGACTTAGCAGCAGCAGCAATCAGGGATGGAGTCTATTATATGTTTGGTATTTCATTTACCAGTACCTTAATATACTTGGCTTTCCTGGTGGCTCAGATGGTAAAACATCTGGCTGCAATGTGGCAGACCCAGGTTTGATCCCTGGGTTGGGAAGATCCCATGGAGAAGGAAATGGCAACCCACTTACGTACTCTTGTCTGGAAAATCCCATGAACGGAGAAGCCTGGTAGGCTACAGTCCTTGGGGTCGCAAAGAGTCAGATATAACTGAGTGACTTCACTTAATACACTTGAGATTTTCATTCTTTTTTTTTTTTTTGGCAGGGGGATTTTATTTCTTTTCTACACTGTTGACCTTTCTAATCATTCCCAATTAACATTTAACATGTAATTTTTTTTCTTTTTAATTATGATGACATTGAGAGAGTATAGGCTATATGATTGTTTTGGAACAATTGTTAAGGAGGTACTTAAAAATAATTTAAAGTTTGCAAGTGTATTTTTAAAAGAAACCTTCAAAAAAGTTATATACTTCTGCATATAGAAAAATGCTTATATTATGTGTATGTTTCAATCACAAAGTGAACAGACCCACCCAATTCAAGAGATACAGCATTGTCAACATTCAATAATACTCCCTCCTGCCCTGGGTGTTCTTTGGAAGGAATGATGTGACATTATCCTGGCTTCTAACACCAGAATAGTCTTCAGTGTTTTTAAAATTACCTTCTAGCATAATGATATTTAGGTCTGGCTTTTTTTACTCAACCATATGCTTGTGGAGTCATTCATGTTCTTTGTAGACATTGTTTTCATTTTGTAGTATGTAGCCTTTTATGGTATGATAGTGGCTTATTTAATTTTTTAATCATTTTTACTACCTGTGGGACTTTAAATTGTTTCCAGTTATTAGTTATTCCAATTAATGCTACTGTGGATATTCTACTACCAATACTATGAATATTCTTGTACATGTCTTCTCATAAACATGGGCACCTTTTTGTATTGAGTATATACCTAGGGGTGGAATTGTAACAAAGGGTGTGCACCTCTTCACTCAGCTTCACTAGATATTGTCAGATGGTGTTTCAAAATGGTACCAGTTTACATTTTTACCAGCAGAGTATTAGAGTTGCAACTGTTCTGCATTCTCAATATCACTTGGTATAGTCTTTTAAAAAAGATTACCCATTCTTTTTGTGTAGAATGATAACATTTTTTTTTATTAAATTTGCATTTCTTTGGTGATTAATGAAGTTGAGGACCCTTTACTATATTAATTATGTATTTGAATATCTTCCTCTGAAGTGTCTATTCCAGTCTTTTGCCTTTTTCTATTTTTCTTGTCTGTTTCACATGATTAGAAGTTCTTTTTATATTTGAAGTGTAAACCCCTTGTCAATTACATATCAATTACCTTCTCTATCTTGTGGCTCACTCATTCACATAATTAATAAAATATTTTGTTGAAAATAAGTTTTAAATTTTCATGTAGTCTACCTAATTAATTTTCTTTTATGGTTAGTGCTCTTGGTGTTCTACTTAAGTAGTCTTTGTTACTCTAAGATCATGATCACATGACCTTTCATCTTTAGATCTGCAATCTATGTAGAACTGATTTTTCTCTGTGGTATGAGGAAAAACCCTAGTTCATTGTTTTCCATATGGATAACTAATTCTTCCAGCTCCATTTAAAAAGTTTTTATCCCCTTCTCTTCAGTGCCACCTTTTTCATAAAGCAAATCTATCCCAAATGTATGGGTCTGTTACTGAACTTGTGTTTTGTTCCATTGGTCTGTATTTGCCTATTTGTGCAGCAATAAAACCTGCCTTAATTAATATATCTTAATAATGTCTTGATGTTCAGTTAAATAAATAAGGGTAGTCCTCTAATTTGTTTCTCCATCATTTTTTGTACATATTCTTGGCTATTTAAATGTATATCCATTTGAGAACCAAATAATCACAAAAAATCCTATTTGAATTTTATATGTTTTGCATTTGAGTCTAAAGATTAATTTGGAAAGAACAATCTGGGATCTTTCAGACCAATAACTCAGTGTTAATATGTTTAAAAACTTATTTGAGTATTCTTTATTTTCTTTAAACAATATTTCACGTCTTAGTCTCTTTTGGTAGAGAAGTCTTCATAATATTTTTGTTGGGCAGATGTTCATTTTATTCATTTGTTAGTATTAGAAGCTTTTTGATTCTACTCTAAATCATTACTTTCAAGATTTTATTTTCTAATTATAGTCATTGATTTACAGAAATAGACTGATTTTTATATTGATTTTGTATTCAGTACCCTTGCTAAATTCATTCATTAATTCTAAACTTTATTAATAGTTACATATTCTTTTGAATTATCTGTATAATTATATCTATCATAGTCTACTTTAATATTTTCTGGAAGAGTCTGTGTAATATTGGTGTAATTTCTTTCTTAAAAACTTGGTAGATTTCACAGGTGAACATTTCTGGTCTTGGCATTGTCTTTGTGTAAAGAGTTTTAATAGTCATTTAAATTCTGTATTAGGTATGGAAATACCCATTTTTTCAATTTTTTACATGAGTTTGGTAAATAGGTTTTTTTAAAAAATCTTTTTTGTTGATTATTTTTAGGAATTTGTCTATTAATATATTTTTTAACATTTATTGGTGTAAAGTTTTCATAATCTCTCCTACTATGACACTTATGATGTCTATGTGCTATGAAGTAGCTTACTTTTTTTCCATTTCAATCCTGGCCATTATCTTTTTATCAATTGTATTCATGTTTAAAAGATCCAGCATCTGGTTTTCCTGATCCGATCTGCTGTAAGCTTTTTTATTTCACTTACTTCTGCCCTCATCTATCTTGTTCCCTGTATTTTATCTTCAATTGCTTTCTTTTTCCGGCTCTTTGACATGGAACTTAGATCATTAGTTTAGTCTTTTTCTTTTCTAGTGTACTCCTTTAAGGCTATAAATTTCTGTTTAAGCACAATTTTGCTGAATCTCACAGATTAGATTTAAAATATTTTCTATTTTTCATTGTGATATCAACTTTGACCCAAGGGCTGTTTAGAAGTATATTGCTTAATTCCTAAACATTGGAAGACTTTCTACTATTTTTAGTTGTTGATGTCTAGCTTAATTCCCATATAGTCAGAACATATCTTCTGTATGATTTTGATTTTTAAACTTTGTTGATGCATTATTTATTTTTTCCTGTAGATGGTCATATTTTTTAGCAACTTTACTGAAATATTTTCAGCTGTTGATGTTTTGTTTATGCACAGTGTTTTGTACACACTTGAAAATAATGTGTATTATACATTTTTTCAGTGTCTTTACTTGTCAAGTATATATCTTTGAGATAGAAATTTTAATTTACCTTTGGGATGAACAGTTTTTTCTGAGACATAAAGTGGAACATTTAATTTACTTTTTAAATCTGTGTATATTTAAAGCAGGTGTCCCACCATGAACTTAGGAAAGTCGTATATGGAAATGGTCATGGAGATTTTCACAAGAGAGTCATATTCTATTCAGTACTCTAAATTGAAATTATCTTTGATCACATCTATGTTTTTGTTTTCCTCTGATCAGTTGACTGATCTGATAGAGAGCTGTGTGAACATTTTAGGAAAGCTAGCCTTGTTCTGGATTTTGGCTTGTTACTTAAGACGAGTTAACGCTGGCTTCAAGAAATACCGTGATGTTGGACTACAGTGCTGTGATGTCTTGATAGGGATTAGAACGCAAAAATCAAGACTGAACAAGACTGAAGACAAAACCAAAACCTTAATGTATGTTTTACCATGATTGGGAAGGAGTTCCCTTGAAGGGAGTCAGTGCTGTCTTTCGTTAATCCTGTAGTATGAAATGAGAACTTGAAAGGTGAATCTAAGAGAAGTAAGAAAGACTTTGATGCAAGTATGTGGGTGCAGGGAGTGATAGTTTTGGAGGAGGAAAGTGCAATGGTTTGATGAACATTATTTCCCTTACATCACATGCTGCTTCTTCTCAATTCTGTGTTAAGTGCTTTCCTTTTTCTTGAGCCAGTAATGGCAGAGTGTAGTAGAAACTATCAAATCAAGAAGGCAAAAATGCACCAGGAGGCATTCAAAATATTATCCCCATTACCTTTCTGAAGCTTATATTGTGATTCACCGTTGTTACTGTTGAGCCTTTGGTTTTTCAGGTTGGAATTCTAACTAATAAAGACTGGTTTACTTTTCTTTTCAGCTTCTAATCTATAGAATGGGACCCTTAAAACAACTGATCTGCTAGGTATGTAACTGAGAGTAGCAAAGTGATTGCTAAACTTTAAGTGGCTCAAAGACATTACTTTCTTAGCATCTTTGAGTTTCCAAACACATCTTTGTTGGCAAAAGGTGAACAAATATTAAAGCTAATTATAATAAAAATAATTCACAAATGCTTTCAAAAGCAAGGTGTATAATAGCTGGAAATATATACTTAATTTTTTATATTCCTTATTAATTTATACTTGTAAATGGCTCTTTCTCTTCCCTGAATTCTGCTGCAGACTTGAAACATCAAGATGTATTAACTGCTAAATAATCATGAGTGTTGTAATAAGTTGAAATGTCAACATTATAATAACTACTAAGTTCAAAAGCAAGAAATTTCTTGGAAATTATTTCAAAATAGCATAAACATATTTAAGGTTATCTTGGAATACAAAAATACTTGAAATTATAATTATAATAAATTAAAATTATATTGCATAATTATTACATATTACATAATTATATAATAATACCTGCTGATTTGTTTATCTTGAAACATTTTACATTTACAGCTCATTTCTTTTTCTTCTCCAAAAATTATAGTATGAATTAACTTGTACCACTCAATGACTCAGTGACCTTCAAGTTTTCATTATTAGTATTTTACCAGAGGGTTAATGTGTACTTTTAAATGTTTTTGCATCTCATCACAGAAGTATGAAACAGAAGATGAATAATGGGAAAATTGATGTTAATGTCTCTGGCTCAGGATGGAAGCTGTTATTTGATAGCTAAATAGTCCAAAATAGTGGAACCTGGTGCTCTCTTGCATGGTTACCTAATTTTTATGCCAGGTTTCATGTCACATAAAATATTTTCTGTAGATATTTTACATTTCAAAGTTGTGCATTAAAATATTCACTGTGTGGAAATCATAACAATAAATGTAAATTAATGGCTTAAGAGCAATAGTTGGTGTTCTTAGTTCTTCCTTCTTTGAAAAAAGGAAAGTTATGACCTACCTAGATGAAAAGCAGAGACATTACTTTGCCAACAAAGGTCCGTCTAGTCAAGGCTATGGTTTTTCCTGTGGTCATGTATGGATGTGAGAGTTGGACTGTGAAGTAGGCTGAGCACCGAAGAATTGATGCTTTTGAACTGTGGTGTTGCAGAAGACTCTTGAGAGTCCCTTGGACTGCAAGGAGATCCAACCAGTCCATTCTGAAGGAGATCAGCCCTGGGATTTCTTTGGAAGGAATGATGCTAAAGCTGAAACTCCAGTACTTTGGCCACCTCATGCGAGGAGTTGACTCATTGGAAAAGACTCTGATGCTGGAAGGGATTGGGGGCAGGAGGAAAAGGGGACGACAGACTATGAGATGGCTGGGTGGCATCACCGATTCCATGGATGTGATTTTGAGTGAACTCCGAGTGTTGGTGATGGACAGGGAGGCCTGGCTTGCTGCGATTCATGGGGTCGCAAAAAGTCAGACACAAATGAGTGACTGAACTGAACTGAACTGAATTTTATTCATCCCACATGTTTGTTTCTAGAATATTTAATGATTATTTCCTAGAATTTTGTTAATCTGTAAAGCAATTTTAGTTGTTGGTGACAGAGCTATCACAGTCCAGAAGGCAACATATAATCCCTTTATATCAGAAATGGCACCAAAAAACATTAAGGAAAGGATGAGCTTTTTCTATACAATAATTGTTTTATTTTATACATGGAAATCATATCTGTAGTTATGCTGTTTGTGACTATGAAAATATAGTAAAAAATACATCAAAGCCTTTTTGACAAAATTTCATGATTCATGTTTGGTTTACATTATTTTTAATGGCTCTCATAATACAGAAAAATTTTAGAATGGCTTTGAAAATAGGAAAACAATGTAAATAATCCCAAACAGAATGTTCTGAGTCATTGTAAAATGAAAATACTTAATGTTTTTCCCCTTTAGGCATATTCAAGTTCTAATTGTCATAAACTCTGCCCTTTCTTGTTCTTGATTTGGATGGGATCTGATGACATGGCATTTCTTAGAAAATATGCTTAGTTCCTTGCAGCAAAGAGGGAGTCCTATAAATTTTTCCTAAAAATTAAGGTCACAGTACATTGATAACTAACAAATGAAAATAGAACGTATCTTTTTATATTCACCTAGTTTAAAAATAATTACTATTCTAATCATTTATCTTATTTATAATATCACCCATTAAGCACTATGTATTTTTTTGTCCTTAATTTATTGACATGATGTCAGCAACTGAGTGTTCTTCTCTTATCTAGACTGTCACCATTCTTATTTTTGAAGAGGAATGTCACAGATGGGACATATAATTAGTCATTAAATAATTCGAGTCTTATTACCAGTTCTATTTTAACTTCCCGTGTGAACTAGGGTAAGGCATTTAACTTTTCAAGACCTTGAAACCGTAGTTTCCTCACTTGTGAAGAAGAGGAGTAAGCTCAACATTTCTCTGGTCCTGCCTGTTCTAAAGGTCTGTGAGTCTTGATACAATATTTCTAGCATGGCAGTCCAGTCTTGGCATTTTCATATTATTAATAGCAAGCAAGAAAATGACAGAGTGGATGTTGCTGAATGTGTCCCTAGCATCCATCCCTTCTTTCCTCTAGCTGAAAGTATTCTAATTTTGTTTTGGTTATCCTCACCTCCCTTTATACACACACACACACAAGAGGTCCAGAAGTGAGCTCTGATTAGTAATGCAAATCAGAGGATTCCCATCTGCCAGCCTGTGATTAGTTCAGGAATAGACATGCATTATAATTTGGGGCACTGGGGTGTCTCAGGGATTTTTGAGAAACTTTTTCATTTATTATTTTTAAGAGAGACTAATTTCTCCCCAAATTATGCATGGTTGGACTTATTGCACAGACTTACTATACACTTGAAGGCCAGTCACTATTTGATGCTAGCTGGGACTACAGTGGTGAATAAGCCCTGCCCTCCTGTGGGGGTTTCTCAGTTGAGGAGAGATGAGGCAGAAATTACAGAGGTACATCACAATCCCAAGGGGAAAGATCACCATGGGGAAACCAGAAAAGAAAAGCCTATACCAGGCTTCAAAATGCATTCAGAACAGGAATGTGGTTTTTCTGGTGGCTCAGATGGTAAAGAGTCTGCCTGCAATGTGGGACATTTGGGTTCGATTCCTGGGTGGGGAAGATCCCTTGGAAGAGGAAATGGCAGCCCACTCCAGTACTCTTGCCTGGAGAATCCCATGGACAGAGGAGCCTGGTGTGCTACAATTAATGGGGTCCCAAAGAGTTGGACACAACTGAGCAGCTAACACAAAAGTGATTAGTGGCGAGAGATGTGATACAGTAGCTGTGGTCTGCGTTAGCCCTTTGCGGGTTAAAAACTTGAGCGCAAGATGTAAAAAAGCCTCAAACAGGCTTTGATGTCCAGATTCCAGTTTCTACAGCCTTCACACTCTCCTAGGGAGATGCTGGGTCCTGGACTAAGTTCTGGGAGAGACACTTTTTAATTGAACATACATGAGGAAGGATGCAACTCTGGTTCTATTTTTGGCAGCTGAGGAAAACAACTATGACTAGATTGGCACAGTGGAAAGCAGGGCAGAAAGTTAGGATCCTTGATGACATCATTAAGCTTCCAGAGTAGTTAATATTGGAAAGTCTTAACATTTTTAGAAACTCTGTTTTATTATTAGTTATTCTGTTTGAATTGTGTTCTGTTAATGACAGTTGTAATATCCGTATACAACACATCGAATCTCATCAGAAAATGCATTTGGAAGTGCCTCTAGGAAGTAAAAAGTATTACAAAAATTCAAGGGCTAAATTGTCTAATGGAACTACTTCTCAGCAATTAATGTGCTTATATAAATGTATTTATCCTATTAATATTTACTGAGGCTTGAGATGTGCTGGGCACCATATTAGGAAGTTAACTTTAGGAAACATTCTAGTTAACTGATTTCCTTGAGACCCCACAAGGGGACTGAAACAGAGACAGACAAAAGACCAGGAATCTTGACTTTTTAAAAAATATACAACTAAAGGACTTTATTATTGGCTTTTTAGTACCCTAATAAACATCTTCACTTCTGGTAAGAAGTGAAGTTGCTCAGTCGTGTGCGACTCTTTGCGAATCCATGGACTTCAGCTTACCAGGCTCCTCTGTCCATGGAATTTTCCAGGCAAGAGTACTGGAGTGGGATGCCATTTCCTTCTCCAGGGGATCTTCCTGACCCAGGGATCGAGCCTGGGTCTCCCACACTGCAGGCAGAGGCTTTACCGTTTGATCCACCAGGGAAGCCCTCACTTCTGGTAAAATGGACCATTAAAGTTAGGATAGGCTACTCATAAGACAAATGTCTTAAAACAGTCCCAGCTAAAAACAAGTTATTTTGCAATTCATTGACACTGTTCTAGAAGGGAAACTTGGTGATAGAATGGGCAGACTATTTCAAACCCATCATTCAGTTCAGTTCAGTCGCTCAATCGTGTCCGACTCTTTGCGACCCCACGAATCGCAGCACGCCAGGCCTCCCTGTCCATCACCAGCTCCAGGAATTTACTGAAACTCACGTCCATCGAGTCAGTGATGCCATCCAGCCATCTCATCCTCTGTCGTCCCCTTCTCCTCCCGCCCCCAATCCCTCCCAGCATCAGAGTCTTTTCCAATGAGTCAACTCTTCGCATCAGGTGGCCAAAGTACTGGAGTTTCAGCTTTAGCATCATTCCTTCCAAAGAAATCCCAGGGCTGATCTCCTTCAGAAGGGACTGGTTGGATCTCCTTGCAGTCCAAGGGACTCTCAAGAGTCTTCTCCAACACCACAGTTCAAAAGCATCAATTCTTCGGTGCTCAGCCTTC
>NW_011494956.1:1569511-1569872 GCF_000754665.1 Bison bison bison
CACACAGTCAAAGGCTTTGGCATAGTCAATAAAGCAGAAATAGATGTTTTTCTAGAACTCTCTTGCTTTTTCCATGATCCAGCAGATGTTGGCAATTTGATCTCTGGTTCCTCTGCCTTTTCTAAAACCAGCTTGAACATCAGGAAGGTCACGGTTCACAAATGCTGAAGCCTGGCTTGGAGAATTTTGAGCATTACTTTACTAGCGTGTGAGATGAGTGCAACTGTGTGGTAGTTTGAGCATTCTTTGGCATTGCCTTTCTTTGGGATTGGAATGAAAACTGAACTTTTCCAGTCCTGTGGCCACTGCTGAGTTTTCCAAATTTGCTGGCATATTGAGTGCAGCACTTTCACAGCATCAT
>NW_011494956.1:1569972-1578363 GCF_000754665.1 Bison bison bison
TTCAACTGGAATTCCATCACCTCCACTAGCTTTGTTCGTAGTGATGCTTTCTAAGGCCCACTTGACTTCACATTCCAGGATGTCTGGCTCTAGGTCAGTGATCACAGTTCATTCAGTTCAGTTCAGTCGCTCAGTTGTGTCCGACTCTTTGTGACCCCATGAACCACAGCACACCAGGCCTGCCTGTCCATCACCAACTCCTGGAGTCCACCCAAACCCATGTCCATTGTGTCGGTGATGCCATCCAACCATCTCATCTTCTGTCATCCCCTTCTCCTCCTGCCCCCAATCTTTCCCAGTATCAGGGTCTTTTCCAATGAGTCAGCTCTCCACATCAGGTGGCCAAAGTATTGGAGCTACAGCTTCAATATCAGTCCTTCCAATGAACACACAGCACAGGACTGATCTCCTTTAGGATGGACTGGTTGGATCTCCTTGCAGTCCAAGGGACTCTCAAGAGTCTTCTCCAACACCACAGGTCAAAAGCATCAAGTCTTCTGTGCTCAGCTTTCTTTATAGTCCAACACTCATATCCATACATGACCACTGGAAAAACTATAGCCTTGACTAGACAGACCTTTGTTGACAAAGTAATGTCTCTACTTTTTAATATGCTGTCTAGGTTGGTCATAACTTTCCTTCCAAGGAGTAAGCGTCTTTTAATTTCATGGCTGCAGTCACCACCTGAAGTGATTTTTGAGCCTCCCCCCAAATAAAGTAAGCCACTGTTTCCCCATCTATTTGCCATGAAATGATGGGACCGGGTGCCATGATCTTAGTTTTCTGAATGTTGAGCTTTAAGGCAACTTTTTCACTCTCCTCCTTCACTTTCGTCAAGAGGCTTTTGAGTTCTTCTTCACTTTCTGCCATAAGGGTGGTGTCATCTGCGTATCACACCATCGTGATTATCTGGGTCATGAAGATCTTTTTTGTACAGTTCTTCTGTGTATTCTTGCCATCTCTTCTTAATATCTTCTGCTTCTGTTAGGTCCCTACCATTTCTGTCCTTTATTGAGCCCATCTTTGCATGAAATGTTCCCCTGGTATCTCTAATTTTCTTGAAGAGATCTCTAGTGTTTCCCATTCTGTTGGTTTCCTCTATTTCTTTGCATTGATCGCTGAAGAAGGCTTTCTTATCTCTTCTTGCTATTCTTTGGAACTCTGCATTCAGATGCTTATATCTTTCCTTTTCTCCTTTGCTTTTCGCTTCTCTTCTTTTCACAGCCATTTGTAAGACCTCCCCAGACAGCCATTTTGCTTTTTTGCATTTCTTTTCCATGGGGATGGTCTTGATCCCTGTCTCCTGTACAATGTCACGAACCTCATTCCATAGTTCATCAGGCACTCTATCTATCAGATCTAGGCCCTTAAATCTATTTCTCACTTCCACTGTATAATCATAAGGGATTTGATTTAGGTCATACCTGAATGGTCTAGTGGTTTTCCCTAGTTTCTTCAATTTAAGTCTGAATTTAGCAATAATGAGTTCATGATCTTAGCCACAGTCAGCTCCTGGTCTTGTTACTAGGAAAATTCAGATATTTGGGCAAATACTTATTTGTTTCCTTTCAGTACATCATGTCTGAAACTCCCTTATGATTGATGAATATCTCATTGTTTTCATTACCACTTTCTCTAGTACACACCCTTTTAACCTCATGTTTTAGTTAATGTTAAACTTTCTCCATTCATTCAATCAACATTAACTTCCCACTGTATGCTGAGCATTATGGTGCCAGGATCTGGAAGTCCTTTTCACATCACTTCCTTCACCTTTCCCAAGAATTTATAATAAATTGGCAACATTCTTTATTGTCCTTAAGATCTTCATACTCCAATTTTGATCTTATCGTCTTCCACTCAATTTTAGGATATTTTTCTACTTTAAGTAGATTCTCCGGGTCCTCAAATATTCTTATTATTCAATCAACCATTCAACACCTTACTTTCAGAATACTTATATTCCTGCTTTTCATAGTTAACTTCTTTTAAGTGCCCTATGTAGCTTAAAGTCTTATCTGTTTTGAGGAAAATTATTTTAATCCTAGGCTTTTGAACTTAAAATATTCGGTGTGAGGAGAAAGTAAAAACAGCTTTGGAGGACATGGACTCATAATATTTATCTACATACTCATTTTTTGATGTATATAAGTCAGATAATTATAGTGCATACCTTAAACATATACACTGCTGTATGTCCATTATATCTCAATAACACTGAAAGATAAAACCAGCAAACAGAAAGAAAAATTAGCTGTGTACTCTCTTAAATCATTGCTTCCAGGTATAATTTAGTAAAACAAAAAAGGAATAAAAGAAATGGGACAATATGGAAAACAATGAAGTGTTAATAACTTGCCTTAATATAAGAATTATAGTGAAATTTAATTCTTCAAATAGAATTGAATACTTAATATATTAATAGTGGACTTTTTGTGATGAGATTAGGATTTTTTTGTATTTTTCAATATAGTTTTCTACATTTTTTACTATAAACCATTATTTTGATTATTAGAAGATATAAAATGTGATATCTAACTGTTGCCTTATAATGGAGACAGAAACATTTTTATTTGGCAAAAGGTTTAATGATATAATCAGAAAGATGTTTAGTCTTAGTAGTTGATTATTCAGATATTGCTTTCACAAAAATGCCTTCCCTCTATTGGAGAATCCAAAATATCCAACCATAGGTTTTTATTTATATCCACTTGTTTATATGTATATATATATATATATATATATATGTATGTATGTATATATATAAGAGAACTCTGCAGTACTAAAAACTCATGACATAAAAGCATGTTCCTTGACATGGAAGTATATTAATGATATTTCATTCAGTGAAAAGAAGTATGATTTTATTTTTCTAAGTAAAACATGAGGAGGACATATTAAAGTAGTAGCAGTGATTTTTCTCCTAGATAATTGAATTATGGGCAATTTTGATTCTGCCTTCTACTTTTTGTGTTTTATTAAGAATATTATTTCATATGGAACAAAATACTTTTAATATGTACTCTTTAGGTTCTTGGCGCAAGAGAGAAATTACTTGAATTGATAGAAATTAACTGTGGTTAAACACAGGGCCATAAGAAAACTAGGAAAGCCTAGCAGCCTTTTCACTGGGTCCTAGATCCTCCACAACCAAGGTGTAAAATAAGCTTGAAAAGGTCAGTCAATTTAAAGGCAACAGCCGAGCTTGAGGTATCAGCCTTCCCTCTGTTCCCTTGACATTTGCCTACAATAGAGAGGTTATAACTGATGAGGCTGGCCATACTGGGGTGTGATGTACAGTGCTATTTGATAGTGTTCAGGCTGCAAGTCCTGGGAGGCATAAACCAGCCCTATGCTTGCTTTCAACTGATGTATCTGACTGCTTAATCAAATTGTTAATCAAATGTGAGAATGGAAACAAATGAGTCTCAGAAAGCAAGAATGCCTCAAGAGGATAACATTGACTGAGATTTAATGGTTCATATAGGTTGTCACTGTGTATATAGCTTCCCATTAAGACTCTGTGGCCTTATTCATCCCCTTCTGTATTCCATTCAACAATGTTTCATACACAAAGCCAATAATATTGGCTGAGCAACTTACTTGTGCCACAGACTCTGCTAGATGCAGTGAAGTGCAAGCACATAGGTTAGCTGTCTTTACTTAGAAATGTTGCTGTTATTATTATCGTGTATATACTTCTATGATTTTTAACTTTATATTTATTCCTGTATCCATATCTATACCTCTTATTTCCATTCAAAGCTTTGAAGCTATTTTTCCATTTTATTTAGGCTCTCAGTACAATTGAAATGAAGTCTGATGTGTCTGATTCTCATTTGTTTGTTGGTTCTGGAAGCTTTCAGAATTCTCTATCCACTGAATTCAATAAAAATATCAATGTATATCTTTCTCTCTCTCTCTTTTTTTCTTGCTTAGAACTGGATGGGCCTTTTCAATCTAAAACTTGTATCTTTCTTGAGAGTGGGAAGTTTCTTCTGTGACTATTTAAAAAATTATTTTCCTACCTCTTTGAGCCTTATTTTGTATATCTGGAGTTATTTTTTCATATTTTAAATTTCTGTCTTGTTTTCATCTTGGAAGATGTATTCAATCTTATCTTCTCTATCACAAATTTGGTCTTTAGGAATGTTTTCTCTATGATTCAGCAGTTTTGAATTTTTATTAAAAAGTCTATGACCTACTTTCCAAGAACATTTTCTTCTTTGATTGCATCTTTTTATAGCAGTTTTAGTTTTATGGAGGCAGGTGTTGTCTAATCTTCTGACATTAATTTAGAATTATTTGTCTTCATCAGTATCACTGTTTTCTCCAGAGTTAAGTGTTCTGTTTTTTTTTTTTTTTATTATGGTCCTGTTCTTTCATACTGTTCATTTTCCTCAGATTCTTGCTAACTCTGAGTTTTCCTTTAAAACTGATAAAGAATGAAGTAGTTTGATAATTTTGGGCACCTGCTACTGTGTTTCTTCTGCAATTGGTTAGGTGAGTTCACACACATGGTCTCTCCCTGGACTATTGGGGGCTAAATAAGGGCTTCCCATTAGAGTGTGTGGGACATAAATAGGTGAGTGCAGGCCCCCAAGAGGATGAAGTTAGGTGTCCAGGGTTATGTCAGGTTTTGTTTTGTTCATCTCTGGCCCTTGTACCCATACTGGGACTGCTTGACAGGATGGTCTGTCACTTTATTTAGAAATATCCATGCTGTTCTGGAGCCGTGCATTCAGAATCATTTTTTTCTCTTGCTCTGTTCCTTATCACGAGAAAATTGACTCACAGGCTGTTTCCTGGGTCTCATGAAAAATGGTTCTGGCTGGGATTGACCAATGGGACACAGAGGCGTCAGATGGGGACATGGAGGAGGGGGATGAAAAGCCTTTCTCCCCTTCCCTCAGCTTGCCTGTCTCAGGCAGTGTCTCAGGAAATAGCTTCCGCTTTTCTGGGGCAGGCCTTATCCAAGCTTCTACCTAGTGAGCTGATCATCTGCCATTAGGAACTCCATATCCACCCTGCTTCCTGCTTTTGCCCTCTATCCCTGCATGGCTTCTCAGCAATATAGTACTCTGTGTGATCAATCACCTGCATGACATTCCCTCTAGTATAAATACTTTTTTTTCTGACTCCCTGGTTAGAGCCTGCTTTAGGGTGAGGACAAATTCCGCAGCTGCACTGTCTTATGGGGATGATGAGAACCCTTAATTAATGTAGACATATTGTAGACATTTAAGAAATTTAATCTCTTGATGGTGATTGCCTCAGAGCCTGCCACTCCTCTTATGATTGTGTACCCTCCATCAATCTGTTTTCTTACAGAAATCCTTTGAAAATTTTAGTCTCCTGAAAAGAGCATTTCTTATTTTCATTACCTTTATCAATTTCTTCCTCTTTTTCCCCCTCCATCTCCTCCCCTCCCCATCTCTCTCCCCCTCCCTTTCTTCTCCTCTGCTTCCCCATCTCCTCCTTCTCTTCCTCCACCTTCCCCTCTTCCTCTTCCTCCTTTCTTTTCTTCATCTTCTTTCCACTGGTAGTGTGCTTAAGGGCTTCTGGATTCAAACCCTGGCTCCACTAAATACTGATTTTGTGACTTGGCACAAGTTCCTTAACTTCTTTGTTCCTCAGTTCATTCACCTGTAAAGTGGGAGTTGCTGAGGATTAAATGAGATACATGCAGAAGAATGCTTGAAACATGGTAGTTGCTCAATAGAAATAAGCTATTATTATTTTAGATGCTGTGATTTGTATTTTTAACATTTTAATCAGATTTTGGGAGGGAAGGTTGCTAAAGCGTCTGAACTCAGTCCACAGTATGAACTGGAAGGAAGCACACAGCCTGATTTTGAACTTTTAGAATCTTATTTGTGCATGTTAGTTACTCAGTCATATCTGACTGTTTGCAACCCCATGGATTCTGGCCATGGAATTCTCCAAGCAAGAATACTGGAGTGGGTTTCCATTTCCTTCTCCAGGGATCTTCCCAACCCAGGGATCAAACCCAGGTCTCCTGTGTTGTGGGCAGATTCTTTACTATCTGAGCCACCAGGTAAGTGCAGAGGAATGTTACTTAGAATATGATGAAACAGCATGTACAGAAGGATAAGTGAAAAGGAAAATGCATAAACTTGCTTTTGAGAAGGACAAGAAGACAGTGATTACAAAGAGCAGCCTAACAGTTAACACTTGCATGTGGTTGCAGAGTACTCTGGTCTCTAAGACTTGGTTTTCCTCCACTTCTGCTTCTTTTCCAGTTGTATTGATATTTATGCATTGAACCTTTCTTTTCTAGGATGAACTAAGGATTTTCTTTCCCAAGTGCAGTTTTAAATGCCTGGACTAATAATACATATTGGAATAATACTTCTTTATAATCATTTCTGTAATCTACTGAAATAAATCTTCTTTTCAACAGAACATAGAAAACATAAAACAAAAAGTTCTGTTTTCCCTAAGCCTGAAAAATTTTTTTTCTTGTATTTGTAAAAAAATGGCATTGTAAAACTCAATAACATAGGTTAAGCACAATCCTTTGAGGTGTTTTTACATTTTAATATTCAACTTGCAATTTTGTTTTAATTTAATTATAGGATTTAAGAGCAAAAGTTTCTTGAATGGATACCAGATTGATTATGTTACATTTCTTTCTAGAAAACTTGTCTTTCTATATAAGGAGATACATAGCCTTGAGTTTTTATTTAATTTCTCTCCATCTTTATCTTGATGGCAAGACTCTTCTTGGGGAGAAAGTGACAGAACAGATATTAATAGTCCCCTGACCAGGATCCCAGATATATTTAATGTCTGTGTGATTCTGACTTTATTAAGAAATTTCTATTTTACATAAAAAATACTTTCTTGCCAAGCATTTCATCAGCTACTACAAAAGTTACATTTCTTTGTTCCTTGTAATATTTTAGAATCTTAAGTTGCAAAGTTATTTCAAAACTGAAAGTAAGTTACAAGAAATGTATAAGGAAGCATTGTATTTTCAAATAAATGCAAAGTTCACACTGGATGTTGTAAAAGAAAAAAGACTTAAAGAAATTTGTTTTTTGATAGTGCCTATTTTAAAGTTACATTTTTAATATAATTTTTTAAAAGTTATATTTTACACATGAAGCATTCTCTAAATGATGTGCTTTTGGATTATGTCAATAGCCCTTTAAGTGAAAAAAGTGTGTAAAGAAAGGTATACAATCTAGAGACAACATGGAAAAAAATCTGTGTGAATTTCATGGTTTGTTGTTTTTATTGCTCAGTGTTTGTTTAAAAGTATCCATACGATGAGGAACCAGTGATTCTAGATCCCATGGTATTATAACTGTAGGACTCTAAACAAATGAAAATGCATTTATTATGCTTTAAAAAGTACTTTACAAAAGGCACTATAAGCTAAGGAGTAACAGATTTGAGCATGGGAAAAAACTTGACCAACTTTTTTTTGCTTGTTGTTCTTTAAAAAATTCAAAACTTGCCAAAGTGTACATCTGTTTATTCTACAGTGATTACTAATCTGTTTCTTAGTTCAGCATCCCTTTGGGTTTATGCACATGTGGCAAATCTGTCTTTTTTCATGAGAATGAGTGAAAACTTAATCTCAGTAATCCAAAAACAACTCTAGAAGTTGTCTATTTATTTGTGTTCAAAAGCCACAGCAATTTTAGCTTCAATTCAAGAATCCAAGGAAGGAAAAGAACACACTGTGCCTTAGGAAGTATCTGGGAGACTTTAGAAGTTTAGTGACCTATGCAGAATGCTTCCAGTGAAGTAGGTCCTAACACTATTGGGAGACACAGTGGAATGCCAGAAACTGAAAAACTGGCAGAGTGATGATCCTTAAACAACCACTGCCATCTATTACAGTTGTCAATGCTATAAGCAAATGTTTGACAGCAATGAAATGAAAAATAAATTGTTCTAAGTAGGTATAAGTCCTTCTTCTTGATCTGTCTACAAAGTCAGGTTTTTTTTTTTTTTTTTAATATTCCTTTATTTCTCATGTGTTCCCCATCCTGAACCCTCCTCCCTCCTCCCTCCCCATACCATCCCTCTGGGTCGTCCCAGTGCACCAGCCCCAAGCATCCAGCATCGTGCATTGAACCTGGACTGGCATCTCGTTTCATACATGACATTTCACATGTTTCAATGCCATTCTCCCAAATCTTCCCACCCTCTCCCTCTCCCACAGAGTCCAAAAGACTGTTCTATACATCAGTGTCTCTTTTGCTGTCTCGTATACAGGGTTATCGTTACCATCTTTCTAAATTCCATATATATGCATTAGTATACTGTATTGGTGTTTTTCCTTCTGGCTTACTTCACTCTGTATAATAGGCTCCAGTTTCATCCACCTCATTAGAACTGATTCAAATGAATACT
>NW_011494956.1:1578463-1578963 GCF_000754665.1 Bison bison bison
ATTTATTTTTCTGGAGTTGAGCTGTAGGAGTTGCTTGTATATTTTTGAGATTAGTTGTTTGTCGGTTGCTTCATTTGCTATTATTTTCTCCCATTCTGAAGGCTGTCTTTTCACCTTGCTAATAGCTTCCTTTGATGTGCAGAAGCTTTTAAGTTTAATTAGGTCCCATTTGTTTATTTTTGATTTTATTTCCAATATTCTGGGAGGTGGGTCATAGAGGATCCTGCTGTGATATATGTCAGAGTGTTTTGCCTATGTTCTCCTCTAAGAGTCTTATAGTTTCTGGTCTTACATTGAGATCTTTAATCCATTTTGAGTTTACTTTTGTATATGGTGTTAGAAAGTGTTCTAGTTTCATTCTTTTACAAGTGGTTGACCAGATTTCCCAGCACCACTTGTTAAAGAGATTGTCTTTAATCCATTGTATATTCTTGCCTCCTTTGTCAAAGATAAGGTGTCCATAGGTGCGTGGATTTATCTCTGGGCTTTCTATTTTGTTC
>NW_011494956.1:1581602-1581785 GCF_000754665.1 Bison bison bison
AATCCCATGGACACAGGAGCCTGGTGGGCTACAGTCCAAAGGGTTGCAAAGAGTCAGACATGACTGAAGGAATAGCAGACACACACACACACACACACACACATGAACACATATATCAAGGTTTGAAAAATATGGTAATATGAGAGCCAATGTTACTAAATATATACATATATTTATATATAT
>NW_011494956.1:1581910-1583371 GCF_000754665.1 Bison bison bison
TTGTGTTTTCATTTTCATTCGTTTCTATGCAAATTTTGATTTCTTTTTTGATTTCTTCTGTGATTTGTTGGTTATTCAGCAGGGTGTTGTTCATCCTCCATATGTTGGAATTTTTAATAGTTTTTCTCCTGTAATTGAGATCTAATCTTACTGCATTGTGGTCAGAAAAGATGCTTGGAATGATTTCTATTTTTTTGAATTTACCAAGGCTAGCTTTATGGCCCAGGATGTGATCTATCCTGGAGAAGGTTCCATGTGCACTTGAGAAAAAGGTGAAATTCATTGTTTTGGGATGAAATGTCCTATAGATATCAATTAGGTCTAACTGGTCTATTGTATCGTTTAAAGTTTGTGTTTCCTTGTTAATTTTCTGTTTAGTTGATCTATCCATAGGTGTGAGTGGGGTATTAAAGTCTCCCACTATTATTGTGTTATTGTTAATTTCTCCTTTCATACTTGTTAGCATTTGTCTTACATACTGCGGTGCTCCCGTGTTGGGTGCATATATATTTATAATTGTTATATCTTCTTCTTGGATTGATCCTTTGATCATTATGTAGTGACCTTCTTTGTCTCTTTTCACAGCCTTTGTTTTAAAGTCTATTTTATCTGATATGAGTATTGCTACTCCTGCTTTCTTTTGGTCCCTATTTGCATGGAAAATGTTTTTCCAGCCCTTCACTTTCAGTCTGTATGTGTCCCCTGTTTTGAGGTGGGTCTCCTGTAGACAACATATGTAGGGGTCTTGTTTTTGTATCCATTCAGCCAGTCTTTGTCTTTTGGTTGGGGCATTCAACCCATTTACGTTTAAGGTAATTACTGATAAGTATGATCCCATTGCCATTTACTTTATTGTTTGGGGTTCGAATTTATACACCATTTTTGTGTTTCCTGTCTAGAGAATATCCTTTAGTATTTGTTGGAGAGCTGGTTTGGTGGTGCAGAATTCTCTCAGCTTTTGCTTGTCTGAGAAGCTTTTGATTTCTCCTTCATACTTGAATGAAATCCTTGCTGGGTACAATAATCTGGGCTGTAGGTTATTTTCTTTCATCATTTTAAGTATGTCTTGCCATTCCCTCCTGGCTTGAAGAGTTTCTATTGAAAGATCAGCTGTTATCCTTATGGGAATTCCCTTGTGTGTTATTTGTTGTTTTTCCCTTGCTGCTTTTAATATTGGTTCTTTGTGTTTGATCTTTGTTAATTTGATTAATATGTGTCTTGGGGTGTTTCGCCTTGGGTTTATCCTGTTTGGGATTCTCTGGGTTTCTTGGACTTGGGTGATTATTTCCTTCCCCAGTTTAGGGAAGTTTACAACTATTATCTCCTCAAGTATTTTCTCATGGTCTTTCTTTTTGTCTTCTTCTTCTGGAACCCCTATGATTCGAATGTTGTAGCGTTTAATATTGTCTTGGAGGTCTCTGAGATTGTCCTCATTTCTTTTAATTCATTTTTCTTTTATTC
>NW_011494956.1:1585903-1586640 GCF_000754665.1 Bison bison bison
CCTCTGCCGGCATTCAGAAGTTGTTTTGTGGAATTTACTCCACGTTTAAATGCTCTTTTGATGAATTTGTGGGGGAGAAAGTGTTCTCCCCGTCCTACTCCTCCGCCATCTTGGCTCCTCCCTCAAAGTCAGGTTTTTTTAATGTGAAATTAACAAATAATATAATTTGCATATGACTGCATAGAGAAAAATATAAATAGCTGCAGCAAAATATATTTTTAACACAATCTTAGCTGAATAAGACTAATGAAGTTTAATGAAGACTCTTCTATTCCTATACACAAAATGCCAATTACATCTATTCTTTCTGAAGAACAAGATCTCCAGAAACATTTACTTCAATAAAATGAGTTTATTAAGCCTAGGTTCTAAATAGCAGACAATCCAGAGACTAAATAAACAAAAATGCTCAAGGACATAGTGTTTATAAAACAGTATATTATATATTTAATTGAAGGAAAGAACTGATATTCCAGAAGGAGTTTTCAGGATTAAAGACAGTTGTAAAAAATAAAAATACATGTATGTATACATACATATGAGCTTCCCAAGTGGCGCTAGTGGTAAAGAACACATCTGCCAATGCAGGAGACATAAGAGACCCAGGTTTGATTCCTGAGTTGGGAAGATCCTCTGGAGGTGGGCTTGGCAACCCACTCCAGTATCCTTGCTTGGAGAATCCCATGGACACAGGAGCCTGGTGGGCTACAGTCCAAAGGGTTGCAAAGAGTCAGACA
>NW_011494956.1:1586740-1589445 GCF_000754665.1 Bison bison bison
ATCAAGGTTTGAAAAATATGGTAATATGAGAGCCAATGTTACTAAATATATACATATATTTATATATATATAATACAATATACACATAAATTTAACACAATGGAAATATGACAATAATATGATATTTTCATCATGTGGAAATGGGACATAGAGGAAGATTCAGAACCTTAGATCCTCTCCTGTGCACACACACATGGACCAGACACAAACACCTGCCATATTGAGTAATTTCTACGTTCTGGATGACATCCATAAAGAGTTATGTCTTTTTTTTACTTTGCAATGTTTTCAATATTTCTTTCTTTTATACTCCCATTTTGAAATGTTCATTGTATTTATGTATCACCTGCACTATTATTTGCTTAACACTTTTGCTTAAAATAACTTGCTTTTAAAACATAAGTTTATCAAAAGAGAAACCTCACTCTCTCTACTAAACGGATTGTACACTTTTCATAAATAGACAACAAAAACAGAATAATGACAATAAGTTCTTGTTAGATGTGGTTGCCCACCAAGTGTTCTGAGCATGAAGCCTGCTCTCTCTGAGTTAAACCTTAGGTGTTAAAGACTATCACCAAACTGAGACCTTTTTTTCTCTAATAGTTGTAAAGGATTGAAGGAAAATGTAAAAGGAAACAATTTTCTTATTATAATTTTTAATATCATTATTTTCCTGGCTAGAGTATCATCTGGCATCAGTAGTCTCGCTTACTAAGTAAAATCATGTCAAATACCAATAGCATCGCTCACTGTAAGAGGCATTGCTGTTCTTCAGTGGCTACTGCTATTTCAATTGGAGTGGGGTGCCTCAGTAAATGTGTTTTTCTACTTTCTTTAGTGGGCAGGGCATATAAATAATGTGGAGAGTGGGATAGTTAGTCGGACAGAGATCAAAAGAGTTTATTTATTAAAAACCTGCATCGTTGGGGTGAGATTGGTAACTCCATGTATGAGATGTCATCAGTAATAGAACATCTCTTTTCTTTACTGCTCAATAATACCCCTGAACTGGAAGACAAACATGAACTTGGGATTGGAAGCTAATAAATGAGACACTTTTTCTAAGAGGCTGAGAGCAGCAGAGTTAATGAATTACAGATGAGGTTGTTTACATGAGTGAGGACTGTTTACTTTTCCTGACATCAGTTTTATCCTTTCCAGTAAGAGTAAGTTTGCTTGTGATGGAAATGGGGGAGGGAAACCAACATAGCTCTAAAACAATGTTTAATTTTTAAGAAAATGTGTACATCTTAGGAATGTTATTGCTGCCTTTTTCTACTTCTGTAGAAAGGTTAATTTATAGTTGACTCTTAATGCTTGATGCCTGATAGGAAATGTTTCTGAAACAATAGGATCTAGTTCAGGGACAAAGCTGGTATGGGCTTATGTGTGAGAGTGATGTGTGTGTTTGTTTCACTTTTTATACATCTGAGGAAAAAAATTAGAAATTATCAGGATAGTTACAGGGCTTAAGTATCAGGATAGGATTCTGCTTTCTTCTGCTTCATACTGTTAGAATTGGCATGAGCCAGAAAGGGGCAGCTACTGAACTATAGCTCCTCTCACAGTTGGCTCTGAAAAACAGTGGTGAAAAGGAATCCCCAGAATAGACAAGACTTTAGGTGATCCATGTGGTTGCATGGAAGGAAGGATGGCCTGAGTGTAGATGTATCTGATTCATGAACTGTAGCTAATGGATTGATGAGATGGTCTTGGATTTGAAATGTACACATTTGGAAGGTTGGTTGCAAGAGGTCTAGAGATAAGGTATTATAGACAGACCTCTTATATGGGGCACTGACTGCAAAATATTTATGATCTACATACATGCTTACTATAGGGCTTCAAATATGTGAAGAAGGATCTAATAATTAGGTAGAAAACTTGATTCATCATGGATATCAGTCAGCTTGGTTATCAGTCAGCTTCTTATTGCTGGCACCCTGGTAACTGTTTCACAGGTCCATTGTGAAATGGTCATGGCATCAAGTCTGGAAGTTCTGTGTGTATTCAACATGCACCTGCTCTCGGCAAGTCTGATCTGGCTTCTAGACACTTAACTGAGTGTCTAACCTGAATGCAGCAAAGGGCAATAGTGGGTTTCTGCACCACTCATGAAGGGAACAGCTGGCCGCTACCTGCTCATCAGGGAGGAGTCAGCACTGGTCCACAAAGAGACAGAGTCATTCAGGAACACACTTTCTTTCCTTTCCTGCCTTCAGGGCTTCTGCCCACATGTTGGTCATTACTTACAGATTGCTATATCCATAGCATCCTCTAAAATATTACCTCTGTCCAGGGGACTCATTTAATAGTGAAGAAAGTGTGGCATTGGATTCATGCCCATTGAATTAATTCTGGTCTTACTTGTGCTCCATGCTCCCAAAACAATGATCTTGACAAAACAGTGGAATGGTCTGGGGAAGGCTCAGTTGCAGTGTCAGATAGGAAAAAATGCCCTGGGAGGTTTAGTACTGTTCTAAGGAATGCAACTCCAGTGTTCTTGCCTGGAGAATCCCAGGGATGGTGGAGCCTGGTGGGCTGCCGTCTCTGGGGTCACCCAGAGTCGGACATGACTGAAGCGACTTAGCAGCAAGGAATGCGACAAACAGTCCTTAATCCAGAAGTTGGAATTTATTTTTTTTTTTTTAATTTTATTTTATTTTTAAACTTTACATAATTGTATTAGTTTTGCCAAATAT
>NW_011494956.1:1590418-1600614 GCF_000754665.1 Bison bison bison
ACCTCAGATACGCAGATGACACCACCCTTATGGCAGAAAGTGAAGAGGAACTAAAAAGCCTCTTGATGAAAGTGAAAAAGAAGAGTGAAAAAGCTGGCTTCAATCTCAATATTCAAAAAACTAAGGTCATGACATCTGGTCCCATCACTTCATGGCAAACAGATGGGGAAACAATGGAAACAGTGAGAGACTATTTTCTCGTGCTCCAAAATCACTGCAGATGGTAATTGCAGCCATGAAATTTAAAGACACTTGCTCCTTGGAAGGAAAGTTATGACCAACCTAGATAGCATATTCAAAAGCAGAGACATTAGTTTGCCAACAAAGGTCCGTCTAGTCAAGACTGTGGTTTTTCCTGTGGTCATGTATGGATGTGAGAGTTGGACTGTGAAGAAGGCTGAGCGCCGAAGAATTGTTGCTTTTGAACTGTGGTGTTGGAAAAAACTCTTGCGAGTCCCTTGGACTGCAAGGAGATCCAACCAGTCCATTCTGAAGGAGATCAGCCCTGGGATTTCTTTGGAAGGAATGATGCTAAAGCTGAAACTCCCAGTACTTTGGCCACCTCATGCGAAGAGTTGACTCATTGGAAAAGACTCTGATGCTGGGAGGGATTGGGGGCAGGAGGAGAAGGGGACGACAGGATGAGATGGCTGGATGGCATCACTGACGCGATGGACGTGAGTATGAGTGAACTCCTGGAGTTGGTGATGGACAGGGAGGCCTGGCGTGCTGCGATTCATGGGGTCGCAAAGAGTTGGACACGACTGAGCGACTGATCTGATAGAGGGCATTAGGCTTCCCAGGTGGTGATAGAGGTAAAGAATCCACCTGCATATGCAGGAGACATAAGAGATGCGGGTTCGATCCCTGAGTCAGGAAGATTCCCTGGAGGAGGGCATGGCAACCCACTCCAGTATTCTTGCCTGGAGAATCTCCATGGACAGAGGAACCTCGCGAGCTACAGTTCATAGGATTGCAAAGAGTCGGACACGACTGAAATGACTTAGCATGCATGCACATAGAATGCATTATCTTCTATCCAAATACAGCGCTTCTGCTTAGCATTAGTCAATTGCCATAACTTTGGGAATGTAGGGGCCAGTGGTGCCATGTTGAGTTTTTGTGAGAAGCCCAAAATCCAGATTTTTAATTGACTTACAATATTATATTCTATTAAGATGTACAATAAAGTAATTCAATATTTTTATATATTGCAAAATGATCACCTCATTAAATCTAGTTGCCGTCTGTTACCATACAAAGTTATTACAATATTGGCTATATTCCCTATGCTGTATGTACATCTCTGGGACTTACTCATAACTAGTTTATACCTCTTAATCTCTCTCACCTATTTCTCTCATCCACCCAGTGCCTTCCTCTCTGGCAGTCACTGGTTTGTTCTCTGTGAGTCTGTTTCTGTTTTGTTATATATATTTTTAAAATTAAATTAGAGTTCATTTACAATATTATATTAGTTTCAGGTGTACAGCATTGTGATTCAATATTTTTATAGATTAGACTCCATTAAAAGTTACTGCAAGATAATGTCTATAATTTCCTGTGGTACATAATATATACTTGTCGTTTATTTTATGCAGAGTAGTTTGTACATCTTAATTCCATCTCTAACTTCCCTTATCCTTTCCCTCTCCCCTCTGGTAACCACTAGTTTGTTTTCTGTATCTGTGAGTTTGTTTTGCATATACATTGGTTTGTATTAACTTTAGATTTCATATTTAAGTGATATCATACAGTGTTTGTCTTTATTTTATTGTGAGTGGATGTTGCATTTTGTCAGATGTTTTCACTGCATCTCTTGAGATGATAATGTGATTTTTATCCTTCTTTTTGTTCATGTGATATATCATAATGATTGATTTGTGAATTTGCACCATCCTTGTATCCCTGGAATAAATCATCCTACTTGATCGTGGTGTGTGATCATTTTTATATATTGTTGGAATCAGTTTGCTACTATTTTCTGGAGGATTTTTGCACCTATGGCCTATAATTTTATTTTTTGGTACTGTTTTTATCTGGCCTTTGTATCAAGGTAATGGTGGCCTCAGAGTAAGTTTGGGAGTGCTCTGTCCTCTTAGATTTTTTAGAACTATTTGAGAATGATAGATATTATACATTTACATGTTTTGCATAATTCCCTTATGAAGTTGTCTGGTCTTGGACTTTTGTTTGCTGAGAATTTTTTAATTATAAATTTAATTATATTACTAGTAAACAGCATATGAAAATTTGGTGTTCATATGCAAGTTTTTACTTTGGGACAAAACCCAAAATTTATCATAATACAAACTTTGAAAAATAATTTTATTTTTTGCAAATAAAATGTGCCATATATTGTTTTTTTACATCATAATAATATTTGTATGTATATTTTATTTTGTTTTGTTGCTTGTTTAGTTTACACACCAATTTTTCATGAGGGACCATGTTGCTGAGTTAGACCCTCATATTGAGTACTCTTTCAAGACTAATTCCATATTGGTCTTTCATTGCAATGTTGTGTGAATTTGCTGTTTTATGCAGATATGTTGTGGGAAAGGTAAAGTCATGCACATTTTATAAAATTCAGCTATCCTTAATTAGGTTGATTAATAATTACTAATTGCTTCTCTTTGGAAATCTCACTTTCCCTTTTTTTCCAAAATAAGAGTTGTGATTGTTGCTCTTCATTTTTACTTGTTAAGAGATGTTTTGAAAAATAAGACATTTCTTTTCATTAAGATATTTTATTTTCTCAGCCACAAAGTAATGAGGCCTGAATTTGTATAATAGAAACATTTAATCCAGAGTAAACATTGTATAGATGAGTTTATATAGTATAAATATTTGATATAGGATAAAGACTGGGCTTCTCTGGTGGCTCAGTGGTAAAGAATCCGCCTGTCAATGCAGGAGACACGGTTTAATCCCTGGGTCTGGAAAATCCCATGGGGAAGGAAATGGCTACCCACTCCAGTATTCTTGCCTAGGAAATTCCATGGACAGAGGAGCCTAGCAGGCTACAGTGCATGGTGCTGCAAAAGAGTCAGACACGACTTAGCAACTAAACAGCAACAAAAGATTGAATAGTTTTTATTCATTCAATAAATATTTATTGCATACCTAGTTTGTACAGTTTCTCTTTTAAGTATTTTCTATATATCTATGAATAAAATCTACCTTTATGAAACTTATATTTTGGTCAAGAGAAACACAAAAGAAATAATTTATGTGTATGGACAAATTCCATTGTTGAATACCTGGATTTTATTGTCTTCCTTCAAAGAGTGCTTGTGGATCAGCTTCATTTTCCCAAGCCTAGTTTTAAGTTTTGTTAGGGAAGGTATAGAGTAGCCTTTATTCTAGAGCTAGTTGAATCCTATTACCAAGGTGTGGCCTCTTTTGGGGTTTCTACTGAATGCACTGTGTGTTCATGGAGATCTCCCTACTCTGATTGGTCAGAACTGGAATGTCTCCTGCCCCTATCCCTACGCAAGCTATGGAAAATGTTCACCTCTAACTCCATGGTCATTGTCGCTTGTCCTTGTGGAGATTCACCCTATGCCTGCATGGCTTAGTAATCAGACAAAGATTCAAGACTCTCATGCAGATTTCTACTGCTCTTTGTCTTCCGCTCTACAGAGACTTGACTTCTTAACTCAAAGACTGCTATGCTTTACTTGGGAACCTTTCTTTGGGCCACAATCTTGAAAGTGCCTCCAGGCAGAAACCCAGAGCAATTGGAGAGCTCACTTCATTCGCTTTTCTTCTCTGAAGAAACACAGTCCTGAGCTGTTGTCAAATGTCATATATTTTGTCTAGTTATTCAGTGTCTTACTGTGGGAGGGCAAGTCTGGAATTCATCACTGTCATAGACAGAAGCAGAAGTCCCTTGGGACACTTGGAATATCACTTTCCTTACTATAGAGCAATTGACAATTTTTTTTAAAATAGAAAATAAAATTCAGCAAAAACAAATTCCAAAAATAACCTAAGCAAATTTTCTGTACCTCGAAAATTACCAGGTGAAGCTAAAGTTGTCAAGTCATGATGAAAACTGTGGAATGGTCTAGGCAGGGTCCACAGAAGAGAGACGTGCAGAGCTCAGAGATAAATTTGAATAAAAATATTTTAAAATGATATAGCCAACATCATGTGTGCATGCACATGTGTGTGAGCATGCACTCCAACTTTGCTGAAGTGTAGTAATCTCATAGGAAAATAGGTGATGATAAGAGCAGAACTATAATTCAAGTCAACTTTAAGAGGGGTTAACAAACGGAATGTAAAGGACATTCTTAAGTGTTTGCACAAGCCACCAGTCTAAGAGGCTTGGAGATCAAGTAGGCATTTCCCTTTATCTGTTTGGGTCATTGAATCAATCCTAAAACACAGGGAGAGATGTCTGTTCCTGAAAACACTTTCTATTGCCAGTGCTACCCTCATCCCTAACTCTGTTTTGCATTTGTGATGTCAAACAGTAATAAACATGTCTTAAAATAGCATCATATCTTTCAATACAAATGTCTTTTAATGTACCCTTTGTTCCACACATAAATAAAGCCTGTAGGAACACTCACTCCATAATGTGCTGAAAGGCAGCCATTCTGGGAAAGAGAAAGACCCAGTAACTGTTTACAGATTCAGAGTAACATCAATAAGTGGAACATGTATCTCTTGTGACCCTTCTTATTTAGGGTTTCCCTTTCTCTGTCCAAGCCTGTTGCCTGCTTCCCTCTCTATCTTTTCTCTCTGTCTCACACACACACATGTATATGCCTTTAGTAATTTGGAACAACAGGAGATAACATAAGTCTATTTTCCCCACTCTCAATGCACTCTCTTCAAATCTACCTTTGTATAAGTAAGAGCTAGAATATAAGAGGAGGCATAACAATCAGTTCAAATATTCATCCTGTTCAGTATTTCTTCTCTGGTAGTGCAGTTGGCTTTCTGAGAGATGAACATTAAAATATAAGGTAAATTTCCAAACATCTTATAGCAATTAAATGACTTGTCATGGACTATCACCACTAAATTGCTAAGCATTTCTTATATCTACTTTGTAATTAATCAATACATTAAACTTGTGCTTAATTAATTTTACATCATTTTGAATAAATTATATATGACATTAAATCAAAAATGTTTAAGATGATATACCTCTCCCCCTTTGGCACTCAATTCTTTTCGTTCAAGGCAATCACTGTTACTTATTCTGTACGTGTAATTTTCTAGAAATCATAAATACAAGCCTATACAGATATATGCCCATATATAATCATTTATGGGAAAGTGAATAATATGTGTAAATATATACATACTTTTTTATACAATGCTTTTCTCAAAATATATTAATATAATTGTTTTGACAGATGCACAGATGCAGGCATCTGCGTGGCATTCTTTTATATGGATGTATCTTGATTGATTTAGCTAGTCCGTATTTATGAGCTTTAGTTTATTTCAACTCTTTAACTATTATCAGTATTGGTGTAGTAAGTACTCATATACAAAATTCAGTTTTGACATAGGCATGTATATAAAATGAATTTTAGAAGTGTGATTACTGTTATGACTGATATGCCAAATTGCCACCCAAAGATGTTGCATCAGTTTACATACCCATAAAAAATGCATGAGAGTGCTTGTCTCCTCATGTCTTTGTAATGCAATGTACAAGCTTTTTGATATTTGGAATCAAGTAGGTAAAAAATGAGTTATCTTTTTTAGGTTTTAATTTTCATGCTTCTATTTTTGTAAATGAAATTGAGCATATTTTCCTATGTTTAAGAGCTGTTCCAATTTCGGATGATGCTCCTGCTGTAGGGTTGTTGATTTATTTGTATGACTTTCTAGTTTAGTAAATTACTTATTTTTTGTGATGTGTGTTGCAAAGATTTTCCGTATTTTTTTCACATGCGTTTCATTATTGATGATGGCATTTATTGCCATGCAGATATTTCTAACTTTTAAATCGTTGAAATTATCAGTCATTTCTTTTATGGCTTTTGGGTTTTGTAACACACTTAGAAAGACCTTTACTACTCTAAGTTTATACATAAATTTTCTCACATTTTATACCTTTCATGATTACAGTTTTCACATTTAAAATCTCAATCTTGTTGTTCACTCATTCAGTCATGTCTGACTCTTTGCGACCTGATGGACTGCAACACACCCGGCTTCCCTGTCCTTCACCATTTCCTGGAGTTGGCTCAAACTCATGTCCTTTGAGTCGATGATGGCATACAAACATCTCATCCTCTGTTGTCCCCTTCTCCTCCCACGTTCAATCTTTCCCAACTCCAGGGTCTTTTCCAATAAGTCTGCTCTTCACATCAGGTGGCCAAGGTATTGGGATTTCAGCTTCAGTATCAGTCCTTCCAATGAATATTCAGGACTGATTTCCTCTAGGATTGACTGGTTTGATCTCCTTGCAGTCCAGGGGACTCTTGAGAGTCCTCTCCAATACCACAGTTCGAAGGCATCAATTTTTTGGCTCTCAACTTTCTTTATGGTCCAGCTCTCACAACCGTACATTTTCATCAATCTTCTTTCCTCACCTCAAGCCCTTACATGAGGCAACCACTTAATGCTTTCTGTCTTTATGGTTTTGCTTTTTCTAGAAGTAATGTGAATTAAATTATATAGTACATAATCTTTTGTGTCTGACTTCTCTCACTGACATTTGTTTGTTTTTAATATTCATTCATTTGGTTGTATAGTAGTTATTTACTTTTTATTGCTGAGTAGTGCTCCATTTTGTGGATGGATATACCACATTTTGTTTATTTGTTTACTAGTTGCTGGATTCATTGGGTTGCTTCCAGTTTTATGCTGTTGTAATTAAGCTGGTCTACTATGAACATTCAATTGCTATTCTTTATTTGGACACAAGGTTTTGTTTTTCTTGGGTAAAATCTTAGAATTGGGGTGTTGGGTTGTATGATAAATGTATATTTAAGTTTAAAAAAATTGCTAAAATGTTTTCCAAATATGGCTACATTATTTTGCATTTCTACCAATAATATACGAGTGTTCCAGTTTTTCTACAACCTCATCAACACTTGGTATTGTCGCCATTTAAAATTTTAGCCAGTCTAGTGAGTGTGTAGTGGTATTTCACTGTGGTTCTAATTTGTATTTCCCTCATGACTAATTATGTTGAGCATCTTTGATTTGTTTATCTGTTCACTTCTTAAATTGAGTTATAAGAGTTTATATATTCTGGATGTGATTCTTTATCAGATAGTTTTCTCCCATTTTCTGCCTTGCCTTTTCATTTTCTTAACAGTGTCTTTTGAAGAACAAAAGATTATAAATAAAGATATAATTATATAATTTTTATTAATCTAAAACCAAGAAATATTTACCTAACCTACAAACACAGAGATTTTCTTAAGTTTCTTTCTAGAGAAAGTTTATGATTAGGTCTGTTTCTCTTTTAGTTTATTCTTTTACATATGATGGGAGGTTAGGGTCAAATTTCTGGGGTATAGGTTTTGGATATATGGACATTCAACTTTTCCAGCACTATTTTTGAAATTGCAGTCTTTTCTTCATTGAATTACTTGGCACTTTTGAGGAAAATTAATTAATTATATATGGGTGGGTCTGTTTCCGGGTTCTTCATTGTATCTCTTTGTCTATTGCTGTCCTTATTCAAGTAAAACACTATTTTAATTATTGTAGCTTTATAATAAGTCTTGAAATTAGTGTGTGTTCCTCATATTTATTTTTTGAAATTATTTTGGCCACTCCAGTTCCTCTGCTTTCATATAAATTTTAAAATCAGCTTATTAATATCGTGAGAAAAGTTTAGCTGTACTTTTACTGGGAATATATGTATAGATCAATTTGATCAGGACTGCATTGGGAGATCAATTTGGAGAGAAATGACATCTTAACATATTGGCCCTTTTAATTATAAGCTTGTCATGCCCTTATATTTTAGGTCCTCTATAGTTTCTCTCAGTGTTGTTTTATGGTTTTCAACATGCAATTTTTACACATTTTATTAAATTTATTTTAAATATTTATATTTTGGGGTGTTATTAAAAGTGGAATTTAAAAATTTCAATCTAAGATTGCTTGTTGCTGGCATAAAGAAACTCAGCCTATACTTGTGTAACCCAACCCTGCCAAACTCCTGATTTTGTTTTAGTGTCTCTTTTTGGTAGATTTATTAAGATTTTCTACATAGAAGATCATGCTGTCTGTAAAATTTCACCTCTTCCATTCCAATATGTGTGTCTTATTTTTTTATTACCTTACTGTTGTTCACTGTATCTAGAGTACAGTGGTGCATAGATGTGGTAAGAATGGACATTCTTTTATTGTTTTTGATTTAGGTAGAAAACATTCAATTTATCGCAGTGAGATAAGATGTCAGCTACGAGTCCTTTGTAGATGTCTCCTATGAGGTTGAGTTTCTATTCCTAGTGTGCTGACAGTTTTTTTTGTGATTGGATATTGCATTTTAATATAAACATGTTTCCTTCATCTGTCTAGATGATCATATACATGTTTTTATTAAATGGTGAGTTATGTTGCTTGACTTTTGAATACTACAGTACTTTTCCCAGGATAAAACACAATTCAACATAATATATTGTCTTTTGTGTAAATTTCTGGATTCTAATTGCTTTGACTTTTTAAAGATTTTTTTTTTTTTTTTGCTTATGTTCATGAGAGATGTTTATCCATAGTTTACTTGTAATGTCTACCTGCATTTGGTATCAGGGTGATATTCACCTCATAAAATGAATAAGGTAGTGTTTGTTCCTCTGCTTGTTTTGTGGAAGATTGAAAGTATACTTGGCATTACTCTTCTCTAAATGTTTGAGAGAATTTATCAGTAAAACCATCCAGACCTAGATTTATAATTGTGGGAAATTTTAAAAATTTGAATTACATTTGTTTGCTAGATACAGGGATATTTATCTAGGTTATTTATTTCCTCTTGAATGAGCTTTGGCAGTTTTTGTCTTTCAGGCCACTTTTAATAGAGTTTTTCACAATGCTAATTATTATCATATTACTGTTTGTAAGATCTCTGTAGTGATATTTGTCTTTTATTTCTGATGTTAGAAATTTTTATCTTTCTCTTTTTTAATCAATCTGGCTATAAGCTTATGAACTTACTGATCTTTTTAAAGATCTTTTTTTAGATTCATTGCTTTTCTTTTTCTGTTTTTTAAAATTTTATTCACTTATTGTCTTCTTTTATTTCCTTTCTTATACTTTGACTAGGTTTAATTTATTCTTCTTCCACTTTAATTTATGCATTCTTCATAAGGTAGAAGTGTGTAGGTCATTTATTTCAATCCTTTTTTCTTTTAAACACATGTGTTTATCAAACTACTGCTTTAACTCCAAAAATTTTGCTTTATTATGTTTTTGTTTTCATTCAGTGTCAGATTTTCTTAAATTTTCTTGTTAAATTTTCTTTGGTTTTGGGTTATTCAGAAGTGTCTTTTTTAATTGCCCAATATTAGGGGGAGTTTCCAAAAACCTTTCTGTTAATCTGTGGAAATAAACTGTGGAAAATTCTTAAAGAGATGGGAAAACCAGACCACTTTACCTGCCTCCTGAGAAATCTGTATGCAGGTAAAGAAGCACCAGTAGAACTGGACATGGAACAACAGACTGGTTCCAAATTGGGAAAGGAGTATGACAAGGCTACATATGGTCACTCTGCTTATTTAACTTCTATGAAGAATACATCATGTGAAATGCTGGGCTGGATGAAGCACAAGCTGGAATCAAGATTGTCAGGAGAAATATCAACAACCTCAGATATGCAGATGACACCACCCTTATGGCAGAAAGCGAAGAACTAAAGAGCCTCTTGATGAAAGTGAAAGAGGAGAGTGAAAAAGCTGGCTTCAATCTCAACATTCAAAAAACTAAGGTCCCATCACTTCATGGCAAATGGATAGGGAAACAATGGAAACAGTGAGAGACTATTTTCTTGTGCTCCAAAATCACTGCAGATGGTGATTGCAGCCATGAAATTTAAATGACTCTTGCTCCTTGGAAGAAAAGTTATGACCAACTTAGACAGCATATTAAAAAGCACAGGCTTTACTTTACCAACAAAAGCCCAAATAGTCAAAGCCATGGTTTTTCCAGTAGTCATGTATGGATGTGAGAGTTGGATCATAAAGAAAGCTGAGCACCAAAGAATT
>NW_011494956.1:1600714-1601468 GCF_000754665.1 Bison bison bison
GCAAATGCAGAGAGATACTTAGCAATAGACTTGAGCAAATCTGTAAATCTCCAGTGTTCTCTGCCTAGATCTCATTTCTTTGGTACTCTGATTTTTTTTCCCAGTATTATTGAGGTATAATTGATATATATTACTGTGAGTTTAAAGTGTACAGTGTAATGTACACTTACATATATTGTGTTTGACTTACATATATTGTGAAATGATTACCACAATAAACTTAATTAGCTTCCATACATCTTATATAATAAGAAAAATTAAATGTTTTTCTTGTGATGAGAACTCATAGGATTTTCTCTCTTAAGGAATTTCACATATATTAAACAGCAGTGTTAATAATAGTCAGGATGTTCTTCATTGCATTCCCAGTACTTACTTTTATTTGCAAGTTTTTACCTTTTAAAAAGTGCAGATATCTCAGTCTCCCCACACTCTCATTTCTGTCTCTCCAACTAAGTGAAATGACTAGTATCTGTTTAAGCTGTGCTTCCTTAGATAACATTTATACTACTATTAAATAATAACAATGATAGTGCATAATCCATGTTTTTTTTTCTTGTATTTATTTATCTAATTAGTGTCAAATATTTGAATTTGAATATATACAATCTACTATATTGTATATAAAATCTACTAAAAATGGTAGTTTCTTTTGTTTTCTTAAAAGTGCCTTCAAGTTTCAGGCTAACTTAATAAATATGTGATAATCATACTTTGTGCCTTATGCTCAGGTACCCTGCCAATCCAAAAAAAA
>NW_011494956.1:1601568-1602091 GCF_000754665.1 Bison bison bison
TGGAACTCTGCATTCAGATGTTTATATCTTTCCTTTTCTACTTTGCTTTTCGCTTCTCTTCTTTATATGCAATCTACTATATTGTATATAAAATCTACTAAAATGGTAGTTTCTTTTGTTTTCTTAAAAGTGCCTTCAAGTTTCAGGCTAACTTAATAAATATGTGATAATCATACTTTGTGCCTCATGCTCAGGTACCCTGCCAATCCAAAAAAAAGGCTTCAATTTTTTCATCCAAGTATTCCTAATTGTAATTTTTGCAAGACACTCCTTCTTCTTTTCAGTAATAATGCATCAATTTAGTTCAGTCACTCAGTTGTGTCTGACTCTTTGTGACCCCATGGACTGCAGCACGCCAGGCTTTCTTGTCAATCACCAACTCCCGGAGCTTGCCGAAACTCATGTCCATCGAGTCGGTGATACCATCTAACCATCTCATCCTCTGTCATCCCCTTCTCCTCCTGCCTTCAATCTTTCCCAGAATCAGGGTCTTTTCCAATGAGTCAGTTCTTCTAATCAGGTG
>NW_011494956.1:1602191-1603202 GCF_000754665.1 Bison bison bison
TGACAGAGGATGAGATGGTTGCATGGCATCACCAACTATAAGGACATGAGTTTGAGTAAGCTCTGGGAGTGGCGATGGACAGGGAGGCCTGATGTGCTACAGTCCACAGAATTTAAGAGTTGGACACGACTGAGTGACTGAACTGAGCCAATTAGGTCTGTATTCTTATGAAAAGGTCTCCCTCTAAGTAGTGACCTTATTCCTGGTCCTGTGTTCTCTCTGGCAATTTTTCTGCCTGATATTTTCCACGGATTCTGTCTTCAGTCCCAGTTAGTTTCCTCTCATGCATATGCAGAGAGATACTTAGCAATAGACTTGAGCAAATCTGTAAATCTCCAGTGTTCTCTGCTTAGATCTCATTTCTTTGGTACTCTGATTTTTTTTCCAGTATTACTGAGGTATAATTGATATATATTACTATATGAGTTTAAAGTATACAGTGTAATGGTTTGACTTACATATATTGTGAAATGATTACCACAATAAACTTAATTAGCTTCCATACATCTTATATAATAAGAAAAATTAAATGCTTTTCTTGTGATGAGAACTCATAGGATTTTCTCTCTTAGGGAATTTCACATATTTTAAACAGCAATGTTAACAACAGTCAGGATGTTCTTCATTGCATTCCCAGTACTTACTTTTATTTGCAAATTTTTACCTTTTAAAAAGTACAGATGTCTCAGTCTCCCCACACTCTCATTTCTGTCTCTCCAACTAAGTGAAATGACTAGTATCTGTTTAGGCTGTGCTTCCTTAGATAACACTTATACTACTATTAAATAATAACAATGATAGTGCATAATCCATGTTTTTTCTTGTATTTATTTATCTAATTAGTGTCAAATATTTGAATTTGAATATACCAGATCAGATCAGATCAGTCGCTCAGTCGTGTCCGACTCTTTGCGACCCCATGAATCGCAGCACGCCAGGCCTCCCTGTCCATCACCAACTCCCGGAGTTCATTCAGACTCACGTCCATCAAGTCAGTGATGCCATCCAAAT
>NW_011494956.1:1603302-1607086 GCF_000754665.1 Bison bison bison
GTATTGAAGTTTCAGCTTCAGCATCTGTCCTTCCAATGAATATTCAGGACTGATTTCCTTTAGGATTGACTGGTTTGATCTCCTTGCAGTCCAAGGGACTCTCAAGAGTCTTCTTCAATACTGCAGTTCAAAAGCATCAATTCTCAGTGCTCAGCTTTCTTTATAGTCCAACTCTCACATCCATATATATGAATGTAACACCTAGCTTACTGTTATTTTAAAAGATAGTTCTCAGAGAACAATTTAAAGTAACACTCAGATCCATTTGGGGGACTGCAGTTGGGAGTTCAGAACCTCTTAATGGATTTTAAACAAATTTTTACTATTTCATTTAATTTTTTGTGTCTTAAATCCAACCTTACAGAACTCATCAGCATCTTATTTGCTCATCTTCCTTTTCATACAACCTCAGAACATACTATATTGTCTTTACATTTATATGTTTCTCTAACCCCCCAAAGATCTTTTCTTATTGTATAATTATTTTCCTGAATCAGTTGGACCTAAGGAATCTTTCTGGCATATACTGTACCTTCAGATAGCCTCCTATCTTGCTTCTCCTGTCGCTCTTGATGTTCTTGATGAACTTCAAATATCTTGGATCTAGAACAATTTAATTACTATTTTTGTTGTTGCTGTTCCATTGCTCAGTCATGTCTGACTCTTTGCAACCCCATGAACTGCAGCATGCCAGGCTTCCCTTTCCTTCGCTCTCTCCTGGAGCTTGCTCAAACTCATGTCTATTGAGTCAATGATGCCACCCAACCATCTCATCCTCTGTCGTCCTCTTTTCCTCCTGCCTTCAATCTTTCCCAGCATCAGGGTCTTTTCTAATAAGTCAGCTCTTTGCAACAGGTGGCCAAACAATGGGGTTTCAGCTTCAACATCAGTCCTTTCACTGAATATTCAGGGTTGATTTCCTTTAGAATGGACTGGTTGGATCTTCTTGCAGCCCAAGGGACTCTCAAGAGACTTCTCCAACACCACAGTTCAAAAGCATCATTTATTTGGTGCTCAGCTTTCCTTATAGTCCAACTCTCACATCCATACATGACTACTGGAAAAACCATAGCTTTGACTAGATGGATCTTTGTAGGCACTGTAATGTCTCTGCTTTTTAATGTGCTGTCTATCTAGGTTTGTTATAACTTTTCTTCTAAGAAGCAAGTGTCTTACTATTAGTGTTGTAAATATTTACATTGGTTTGGGCTTAATTTTATACTTACAACTCATTTCATTTACTTTTTTAATTATTATTTTCTTATTTCTTATTTGAAAAATTACTAATTCTTTTACAAAGAGGTAAAAGACATAATATTAATAAATGAAAATTTAAGTTTTATGGCTAAAAATCCAAACATAATTTTATTATTAAGTCCATATAATAATCTCAACAATAACAAATAGTGGATTACAACTTGGGGGTCTTTGAGGGAACTTTTTAAAGAGGAGGTAAAAATAATTCAACTACTCATTTGTATGTAGGTTCTATAAAAATTATGAAAGTATTTTGTTTAGTTAAATAGGTTATGATTACTCAGAAATGTGTTTTTTACTTTATTATCAAAATGAAGCATCAAAACCACCCTAATATTATAAATGGTTATGTTTCTGACCTTGCTGCTGCTGCTGCTAAGTCACTTCAGTCGGGTCCGACTCTGTGTGAACCCAGAGATGGCAGCCCACTGGGCTCTCACCTTCCTGGGATTTCCAGGCAAGAACACTGGAGTGGGTTGCCATTTCCTTCTCCAGTGCATGACAGTGAAAAGTGAAAGTGAAGTCGCTCAGGTTGTCTACTTGAAAGTTACACAGTCGTGTCTGACTCCTAGCAACCCCATGGACTGCAGTCTACCAGGCTCCTCTGTCCATGGGATTTTCCAGGCAAGAGTACTGGAGTGGGGTGCCATTGCCTTCTCTGTATCTGACCTTACAAATGGTTAAAAAAGGGAAAAAAATCAGCTTAATTGAATGAATCCAAAGCTATACATTTGGTCTTCCATTTTATGGTAGCACAATATACCTGCTGCTTTTTGGTTGATTACTGGTAAAGATGATAAAAGTATTTTAACCCCAACAGATTTTGAGAATAGTATAATCCACTCAATAAATACCCATTGTGGTAGAATACATTACTGGCCCAAATTCTCTCCTCTCTTTGAGTCCATGGACTTTGTTATATAGCTGTTTGGTGTCTTCCCGCTTGGATGTAGTTTTCTTTGGCTAATGGAGATTAGAAGATTTGATACAGCAGAGGTGGAATGAATATTTCCAATCTGGCCATTGCTTTCAGAACATTCTTGACTAGTCTTTTGGAGGATCAGAGACACGTGGAATGTGTTGTGCTCTTGTGCTCAGTTGCTCAGTCATGTCCGACTGCAATCCCATGGACTGTAGCCCACCAGGCTCCTGTGTCCTTGGGATTCTCCAGGCCAGAATACTGGAGTAGGCTACCATTTCCTCCTAAAAGGGATCATCCCAACTCAGGGATTGAACCCACGTCTCCTTCATCTCTTGCATTGGCAGGCAGATTTTTTTTTTTTTTACTACTGAGCCACCTGAAAAATCCCTTTATCACCATGTGGCATAACCCCATCAATAGATAGATAAGTAAGCGAGCCAAACTGCAGGTGTGAATGAACCTAATCAAGGCCTACCTACGGTAGTTGTAGCCAGCCAACCCCATGAGTGCAGAGCCACCTAATGGCCACCTCAAATGTGTGAGCAATAAGGGTTTGTTTTATGTCACAGAGATTTTATTGTTGCTTTCTTTGTAGTATTATTGTGGTGATCAGTTCAGTTCAGTTCAGTCGCTCAGTCATGTCCAACTCTTTGCGACCCCTTGAATCTCAGCACGCTAGGCCTCCCTGTCCATCACCAATTCCTGGAGTTCACCCAAACTCATGTGCATCAAGTCAGTGATGCCATCCAGCCATCTCATCCTCTGTCATCCCCTTCTCTTCCTGCCCTCAATCCCTCCCAGCATCAGGGTCTTTTCCAGTGAGTCAACTCTTCGAGTGAGGTGGCCAAAGCATTGGAGTTTCAGCTTCAGTATCAGTCCTTCCAATGAACACCCAGGACTGATCTCCTTTAGGATGGACTGGTTGGATCTTCTCACAGTTCAAGGGACTCTCAAGAGTCTTTTCCAACACCACAGTTCAAAAGCATCAATTCTTTGGTGTTCAACTTTCTTCATGGTCCAACTCTCACATCCATATATGACCACTGGAAAAACCATAGCCTTGACTAGACAGACTTTATTGGCAAAGTAATGTCTCTGCTTTTGAATATGTTATCTATGTTGGTCATAACTTTCCTTCCAAGTGGCTGCAGTCACCATCTGCAGAGTCGGACATGACTGAGTGACTGAACTAAACTGAATTGAATTTTGTGCCACTGACACTAATGGATGTCATTTCCTTAAGAATCTCTTTAGTTACCCTGAAATGTAGAAATAATGAAAATCAAAGATGAAAAAAATTCTGATGCAGATCAAGTAATTACAAAAGATGCCCTAGTGTTTTCAAAATTATGGTTCAAAGAGACATAGTTCAGTACACTGACAATATTGAAACACACTTAGAGAACTGTTCAAATGTAGAATAGTTTATTATATAGCCATCAGATCGGATCAGTCACTCAGTCATGTCCGACTCTTTGCGGCCCCATGAATCGCAGCACGCCAGGCCTCCCTGTCCATCACCAACTCCCGGAGTTCACTCAGACTCATGTCCATCGAGTCAGTGATGCCATCCAGCCATCTCATCCTCTGTTGTCCCCTTCTCCT
>NW_011494956.1:1607186-1607479 GCF_000754665.1 Bison bison bison
TTTAAAGAGGAGGTAAAAATAATTCAACTACTCATTTGTATGTACGTTCTATAAAAATTCTGAAAGTATTTTGTCTAGTTAAATAGGTTATGATTACTCAGAAATGTGTTTTTTACTTTATTATCAAAATGAAGCATCAAAACCACCCTAATATTATAAATGGTTATGTTTCTGACCTTGCTGCTGCTGCTGCTAAGTCACTTCAGTCGGGTCCGACTCTGTGTGAACCCAGAGATGGCAGCCCACCAGGCTCCCCCGTCCCTGGGATTCTCCAGGCAAGAACACTGGAGTGG
>NW_011494956.1:1607579-1609667 GCF_000754665.1 Bison bison bison
AGCTTTCTTCACAGTCCAACTCTCACATCCATATATGACCACAGGAAAAACCATAGCCTTGACTAGACGAACATAGGTATTCCCTATTCTGTGTTTACTTGTATTACCGCATAAAAAAGTGTGAGCATCAAGCAAAAATCAAAATTTCAAGATATCAATTCAAAATAATGTAGTGATTTTGTTGGTTCTGAGGGGATTTAAAGAAGACATATTTTAATTGTTTCTTTTGAAATATTAGGAATGACATTAATGGATACTGTCTGACTAATTTGATAGCAAATATATATAAGATAGAATTTCAGTAGAAAAAAAGTTGAAGTAATGAGTTTAGAAATTGCTTGAGTCATTTTAGAGTTCATGTTTTCTTATGCTGAAATATCAAGTTGTCTGATTATCCTGAGGTCAGTTTCTCTGGATCAGAACCCAAATTGGAGATTATTATGCAAATAAAGGTTTTTTTTTTTTTTTTGAGACTATGCTTTCAGAAAATAAGGAAGTAATGAAAGCTGAATAGAATAGAGTAGACGAAGAAGATAGGAAAAGATGTGCTCTTAGCAGAAGTCTATGGCTCAGCCTGATCCTATGGGGCACTCTAGAGTATGAATGGAACTTCAGAGTTGTTTTATTTGGACAAATTGGATTTCCTTCACCTGCATCATTTATTGGCAGGTGGGCTAAGCTCCTCCCCCAGGTAGGTGGGAGCTTCCATAACCACAAAGGCATCTCTGGCCTGGTCCAGCACAATTCCTGTCTGGAGAAGGGGACTGTGGTTGTTGTTGTTCAGGCTCTAAGTCATGTCCAAATCTTAGCAACCCCTGCAGCACGCCAAGCTCCTCTGTTCTCTAGTATCTCCTGGAGTTTGCTGAGATTCATGTCCATTGAGTTGGAATGTTATCTAACCATCTCATCATCATCTGCCGCCTCTTTCTTTTGCCTTCCAGAAAGTGTGTCTTTTCCAACAACTGTGTGCCATTGTAGCCAAAACTTTCAGCAGGTGAGGAAGGTTGTACTGGCAAGTCAAGGATCTGGGAAGGGAATTAATGGCATCTACTGCAGCTAAAGCTGAAACTCCAGTACTTTGGCCACCTCATGCAAAGAGCTGACTCATTGGAAAAGACTCTGATGCTGGGAGGGATTGGGGGCAGGAGGAGAAGGGGACGACAGAGGATGAGATGGCTGGGTGGCATCACTGACTCGATGGACGTGAGTCTGAGTGAACTCCGGGAGTTGGTGATGGACAGGGAGGCCTTGGCGTGCTGCGATTCATGGGGTCGCAAAGAGTCAGACACGACTGAGCGACTGAACTGAACTGAACTGAACTGAACTGCAGTTATAAGTCCAAATGCTTGGTCAGATAATTTATTTTCTATTTATAATACTCTTTTAGCCCTATATCTCATATTTCTTACTGCTTAAGGTATTTCCTATTTATTACTATTTCAAACTATTAATAGTTCTTATTCTTTCAAAAGAATGTCAACATTTCAAGATATCTGTATCATGTTTTTGAATATTCAGTTCAGCACAATATCTAGTTGTCAGTTAATTAATTGCCTACTATTCATTAAGCAAAAGTAAATTTAAGCTTTACCAAGACTTTCTAATTCATCAAAAATGTATGGTGTGAGAGTCCTTAGGTTTTTCTAAGAAAGCATTTTTTTTTTTTAGCTTATCTGTGAGAGCAGTGATTCCCTTACTAAAGAACTTTGGAATAAGTACAGAGATAATCTCCTTCACAAAGTATGCATAATGGATTATATCTGTTAGTAAAACTGGCATAACATATAACATGTTCCATTTTCTTTTTTTTTTTTTTGACTTTTTTTTTTTTAAATTTTATTTTATTTTTAAACTTTACATACTTGTACTAGTTTTGCCAAATATCAAAATGAATCCGCCACAGGTATACATGTGTTCCCCATCCTGAACCCTCCTCCCTCCTCCCTCCCCATACCATCCCTCTGGGTAGTCCCAGTGCACTAGCCCCAAGCATCCAGTATCGTGTATCAAACCTGGACTGGCAACTCGTTTCTTACATGATATTTTACATGTTTCAATGTCATTCTCCCAAATCTTCCCACCCTCTCC
>NW_011494956.1:1609767-1610217 GCF_000754665.1 Bison bison bison
TCCCACCCTCTCCCTCTCCCACAGAGTCCATAAGACGTTCTATACATCAGTGTCTCTTTTGCTGTCTCGTACACCGGCTTATTGTTACCATCTTTCTAAATTCCATATATATGCGTTAGTATACTGTATTGGTGTTTTTCTTTCTGGCTTACTTCACTCTGTATAATAGGCTCCAGTTTCATCCACCTCATTAGAACTGATTCAAATGTATTCTTTTTAATGGCTGAGTAATACTCCATTGTGTACATGTACCACTGCTTTCTTATCCATTCATCTGCTGATGGACATCTAGGTTGCTTCCATGTCCTGGCTATTATAAACAGTGCTGCAATGAACATTGGGGTACACGTGTCTCTTTCCCTTCTGGTTTCCTCAGTGTGTATGCCCAGCAGTGGGATTGCTGGATCATAAGGCAGTTCTATTTCCAGTTTTTTAAGGAATCTCCACACT
>NW_011494956.1:1610317-1610795 GCF_000754665.1 Bison bison bison
TCCTTTGATGTGCAGAAGCTCTTAAGGTTAATTAGGTCCCATTTGTTTATTTTTGCTTTTATTTCCAATATTCTGGGAGGTGGGTCATAGAGGATCCTGCTGTGATGTATGTCAGAGAGTGTTTTGCCTATGTTCTCCTCTAGGAGTTTTATAGTTTCTGGTCTTCCATTTAGATCTTTAATCCATTTTGAGTTTATTTTTGTATGGTGTTAGAAAGTGGTCTTGTTTCATTCTTTTACAAGTGGTTGACCAGATTTCCCAGCACCACTTGTTAAAGAGATTGTCTTTAATCCATTGTATATTCTTGCCTCCTTTGTCAAAGATAAGGTGTCCATATGTGCGTGGATTTATCTCTGGGCTTTCTATTTTGTTCCATTGATCTATATTTCTGTCTTTGTGCCAGTACCATACTGTCTTGATGACTGTGGCTTTGAGTTACAGCCTGAAGTCAGGTAGGTTGATTCCTCCAGTTCCATTC
>NW_011494956.1:1610895-1644396 GCF_000754665.1 Bison bison bison
TGTGCAGAAGCTTTTAAGGTTAATTAGGTCCCATTTGTTTATTTTTGCTTTTATTTCCAATATTCTGGGAGGTGGGTCATAGAGGATCCTGCTGTGATGTATGTCAGAGAGTGTTTTGCCTATTATATAGCAAGCCTGCTGCTGCTGCTGCTGCTAAGTTGCGTCAGTAGTGTCTGACTCTGTGCGACCCCATAGACGGCAGCCCACCAGGCTCCCGCGTCCCTGGGATTCTCCAGGCAAGAACACTGGAGTGGGTTGCCATTTCCTTCTCCAATGTGTGAAAGTGAAAGTGAAGTTGCTCAGTCATGTCGGACTCTTAGTGACCCCATGGACTGCAGCCTACCAGGCTCCTTCGTCCATGGGGTTCTCCAGGCAAGAGTAGTGGAGTGGGGTGCCATTGCCTTTTCTGTATAGTAAGCCAGCCATCTAATGATTACTCTGAACTGATAGTCACATTGAATTTTTATGGAAACACACATTCTGGTTTTTGTAAAAGATTTTTCCCTTCTTTTTGCAATTTATGTTCATTTTAGACGATGTAGGAAAAAAGTCTGTTCTTTAGTGCTCAAGGAATATCAGCAAAAATGACTTAATTTGCATAGCTTTATGAATTAATTTCTTTTTGCTGGAGAGAATCAGAAACCCTGAAAATAATCAAAGTGAAATTAAATCTTTTATACTTCATTAAAAGTAGTATGAAGTCATACATTGGGTATGATGGCTTCCAAGTTCCTATTGTCAATGCTGGGATTCAAGCCCATTGAACCATTTCCAGTTTCCTGGTTAAATTCAGAATAAGTTTATATGTGTCTCATAATCTTTAAGTAGATTTTTCTTCCTTTTTCTCTTTATGTCTTTCTAAGAAAAAGAAACCTTAGCCAAAAGGGAGGAAAATAGTGTAATTTAATAAAACATTATACCTTTTGTTATTGAACCGAAGTTATAAAACACATGAATCATATATCTTATAAATAAGTATACGATGGCATTACCAAGCCAAATAGTTCCAGGCTGTTGTCATAGTAACCCAAATATCACGGTAACCAAAATCCTTCACATTAGATTGTGCCATAATTACGAAAGAAAGCATCACTGTACTGCCACTGCCGGAGCCAGCACTGCCCTGGGACCTCAGCATCAGGTATGGGGACCAGGCCCATTGCTTCCTACTTTGTCTCTGATTGATGTTACAGGAGGGGGCCTCATCTATACTGCCAGGATGGTTTCTTGGTACTTTAATCAACTTATTCTCCCTTGGATAGGAGCCTCATTGCTGTTGAGGGTAATACAGTGTCATTCTTATTGTATACACATATTTCACTGCCAAGCAACCATTAGGAATTTGCAGCCCATGTTCTGCTGCATTTATTTTGCTCATTGTGCATTTACTCTCACCTCCACGTACTGTGGGAAGACTTTGTCTAATTACATTGTATTTATGGTGAAAGAGGTTTTGTATTAGACATGACAAAGGAAGTAACCAGCACTGGGGACACAGCAATTCACCATGTAAAGCTTTTGTCTCCTGACAGTTATAAATGAACTTTGTTGGCGTGTGATCGTAGAATGCATGAAGCTTCTGAGATATCATCTCGATTTAAGTTTATAAACCTTGTGCATTTATCCTGAATGCAAACTAACTTCTAGTCTTGGTAAAAGAAAGCCAAATAATTTTTATCTAATATTTGTCTGATTATCTGACATTTCTTCTTTAGGGCTAGCCATGACACTGAACTTTAAGTGAGAAATCTGTATGCAGGTCAGGAAGCAAGAGTTAGAACTGGACATGGAACAACAGACTGGTTCCAAATAGGAGAAGGAGTACATCAAGGCTGTATATTGTCACCCTGCTTATTTAACTTCTATGCAGAGTACATCATGAGAAACGCTGGACTGGAAGAAATACAAGCTGGAATCAAGATTGCCAGGAGAAATATCAATAACCTCAGATATGCAGATGATACCACCCTTATGGCAGAAAGTGAAGAGGAACTAAAAAGCCTCTTGATGAAAGTGAAAGTGGAGAGTGAAAAGTTGGCTTAGAGCTCAACATTCAGAAAACGAAGATCATGGCATCCAGTCCCATCACTTCATGGGAAATAGATGGGAAAACAGTGGAAACAGTGTCAGACTTTATTTTTTTGAGCTCCAAAATCACTGCAGATGGTGACTGCAGCCATGAAATTAAAAGACGTTTACTGCTTGGAAGGAAAGTTATGAACAACCTAGATAGCATATTGAAAAGCAGAGACATTACTTTGCCAACAAAGGTCCGTCTAGTCAAGGCTATGGTTTATCCAGTGGTCATGTATGGATGTGAGAGTTGGACTGTGAAGAAGGCTGAGCGCCGAAGAATTGATGCTTTTGAACTGTGGTGTTGGAAAAGACTCTTGCGAGTCCCTTGGACTGCAAGGAGATCCAACCAGTCCATTCTGAAGGAGATCAGCCCTGGGATTTCTTTGGAAGGAATGATGCTAAAGCTGAAACTCCAGTATTTTGGCCACCTCATGCGAAGAGTTGACTCATTGGAAAAGACTCTGATGCTGGGAGGGATTGGGGGCAGGAGGAGAAGGGGACGACAGAGGATGAGATGGCTGGATGGCATCACTGACTCGATGGACATGAGTCTGGGTGAACTCCGGGAGTTGGTGATGGACAGGGAGGCCTGGCGTGCTGCAATTCATGGAGTCGCAAAGAGTCGGACACGACTGAGCGACTGAACTGAACTGAACTGAGTCCAAGTCCTTTGGCAAAGCAGCAAACTCTCCATCCCCCACTGGCTAGGAGTTCCTTTTTTAATACTATCAATTCAAAAACTGTAAACATTTAAATATACAGGCCTGGTCTTTTTATTTCTTTGTCTCTTCACCAATACCTAGTATGTTGTTAGCTGTTTACACCAACCAGCTTTTGGTTAAACTGAAGTGATGTAGAGAAGTATGCTTTATTGCTCTATTAAAGTGTTTATATGATTAGAATGTTGGGATAAGTTAATTAAAATATATTGTATTCAACGTCAGAAAATTAAAGTTCAAAAATCCAAACACTTGCTAAGACTAATGGAAGAAACATTCTGATTCCAAGTGCACCTTCACCCTCTGACTCCTGAGACCATGATGTTGTGTCACAAATGAATTTTTATTGTTATTTCAATTAATATTAGTCATGGTGTGTCCTTTCTCAAACTCATAACTTATATCTAAAGGTTGCATATTTTCTGTACCGGTATGCTTGTGTATGAATGCACTTTCGTATTTATGTATGAAAGTGTCCACTGATATGTAAATATCAACATACAATCTTCAAAGGCCACTGAATTAAAATGTTTTAAGAAGTTTTTTTGTAAACTGATATGGATCACAATTAGCAGTTAGTTCTTTCTAAAATAAAGCTTCATTAAAACTGCAGAAGAGACTGCTGATTTTCACACCACCAGTTAAAGAATAAGAAGACACAACTGGTGAAATGAATTTTGTTCTCTTGAGCTTAACGCCATCACTTTGTTGAACAGTTTCTGACATTTTGGCATTTCTACATTCCTTTGGTAGAAAGAAAAGGAAATAACGAATATCTTAATTCCTAGAAGTCAGCTCTTTTAGACGAAACAGATCTTTAATGCATGTTTTCCAGGTGTATGTCACAGCCAGTTACTTCTGTAGTATGTGCTCTTGCACATACTACATTTCTGGAAATAATGCTGAAGTCAGTAGTTTACAAGTCTGAGAATCCAGGCTTGTAGTGATATATGCTGACTGGCCTGGAAGTAGTTTATAAAATAATATTTGTTTTATTGAAATCAAATTTGGTTGTCAGCATTTTATCATTTTTATCTAATTAGTTTTTAATAACTTAACTTATCATAGTAATGGCCCACTTGGACCATGAACCTTAAAAGACACCAGATCTTTTGATTTAAAATCACAAATACTACTCTGACTTCAGAGTTGGGTCTGGAAATTGAATTTATAATTATATCATTGAAAAATTAGCATAAAATTAGCTGAAGCTCTTTTGAAATTGGAGAAAATTGCCTCCACTAGGCTAGGAAGATGGCTCACAAAGGAACTGAACCAAAGTAACCATTTGTATGCTCATGTTCTGACTATAAGCTCACTTAGTCCCTCCATGTTGATGCTTCCTCTCTTGATGGTGGTTCTTTGTCTTGGCCTACTGGCTAAACCACAGAGACTGCATGGTAGAAACATGACCCATCTACTGAACTACTCACAAACTCTGAGTTTCCTCTCTTCAGATGTGCTTTATGTGTTCTCTACTTTGAGGTTTTAGTTATTGTTTTCTAACTTTCTATTTTGAAATAATTACAGATTCACATGAAGTAGTAAAAATGTACATGGAGGTCCCCCATACCTTTTCCTCCAATAATAGCATATTGCTTAAGTATAGTAGAATATCAAAAACCAAGGAATTAACATTGGCACAATCCATAGAGCTTATTCAGATTTCATCAGTTTGACATACATTTGTGAATGTGTGTGTGTGTGTGTGTGTGTATGCATGTGTATGTGTAGTTCTATGCAATATTATCACTTGTTTAGATTTGTGTAAGCACCATGATGGGCTTCCTTAAAGAATCCTCCTGCAATGTGGGAGACCTGGTTCCATCCCTGGGTTGGGAAGATCCCCTAGAGGAGGGCATGGCAACCCACTCTAGTATTCTTGCCTGGAGAATCCCCATGGACAGTGGAGCCTGACAGGCTACAGTCAGTCATGTCCAAAGAGTTGGACATGACTGAGCGACCAAGCACACAGCACAGCACAGTGACAACAGGATATAAAACTGTTCCATCATCAGAAAGCTTGCTCATGCGGCCATTTATAGGCATATCTACCTCCCTTCTTTCTACCTCTAACACTTGACAATCACTAATCCATTCTACATGTTTATAAGTATGTTATCTCAAGAATGACATGAGTGGAATCATTTACTGTGTAACTTGGTGAGATTGGCTTTTTCATTCAGTGTAATATCACTGATATCAAACCAGGTTGTTATGGTTTCAGTGACGGGTTCTTTTTTATTGCTGAGGGGTAATCCGTGGTATGGAGGCACCACAGTTTGTTTAGCCAGTTACTCATTGAAAGGTATCTAGGTTGTTTCTGATTTTGGCTGTTACAAATATAGCTGCTTTCAACGTTCAAGTACAGGTTTTTTTGTGAGCATAACTTCTGTTGTCAAATCTAAGAATTCTTTGCCTATTTCTAAGTTCCAAAGATTTTCTTCTTTGTCATTTTCTCAAAGTTTTATAGTTTTATGTTTTAAGCTCATGATTCCATGCACAAGGTGTGAAGTTGAAGTCAAGGTTTTGCCTGTCTATGGATATCTTATTTTTCCAGCACCGTTTGTTGAAAAGGTTATACTTCTTTTATTGAATTGATTTTTCGTCTTTGTCGACATCACTTGGACATACTTGTGTGGGACTGTTTCTAAGTTCTCTATTCTGTTGCATTGTCTATTTTTATCCTAGGAACACATGGTCCTGAGTACTGGAGCTCTGGAGTCTGATTTAACATTGTATAGAATGATTCTGACTTTATTCTTCCTTTGAAAACTTATTTTAAGTGGTTTTAGGTCCTTTTCTTTTTCATATGCTTTTCAGAATAAGATTGTCTATGTCTACAAAAATCTGCCAAAATTTGAAGGGAATTGCATTAAGCCTATATATCAGTTTCAGGAGAATTAACACCTTTACTCCTGCAGCATCTTCAAATCTGTGAACACAATATGTGTCTTTATTTAGGTAGGTTTTTGATTTCTTTTATCAGCATTTTGTATTGATAATACAGAACCTGTACATGCATTTTTTTTAATGTCATACCAAAGTATTTAATTTTCTTCAAAGCAAATGTAAAAATGATACTGTGATGTAACCTTTGGTGTCCATATGTTTGTTGTTAGTGTGTAGAAATGTGAGTGATTTTGTGTGTGTGTGTGTGTTGATCTTGTATCTTGCAATCTTGCTAAAATAGCTTCATCTGTCTAGGAGTTTTTGTAATAGGTTCCTTGGGGTTTTATATGTGGAAAAGCATGTCATCTACAAATAGTATACTCTTAGTTTTGGAGCTTATATACCTGTATTTTTACATTTATGGAAAATATTTGTTCTTTTTGAAATTATTCTCTATTATATAGTATTTTTTATTACCTTGAGTGGATCAGCTGTTTTCTAAAATAGCTCTTAAGTCAGTGGTTCTTAAAGTGTGGTTGAGCACTCCTAGGAGTCCTTTGAGACATTTTCAGTGGGTCCATAGGTCAAAATTTTGTTCAGAATTAAACTAGGATATTTTTGCCATTTTTGTTCTTATTCTTCCATGAACCTGTAGTGACATATTCCGGAGGCTATATGACATATGATATTGCCCAGAATTGGGAATCCAGCAGTTCTTCCATTATGTACCACCTTCAAGAAACTTGTAAAAGTGCAAAATAAACCACTCACTAGTTTTTTTGTTTTGAAAGATACAGTTATTTTTTTGAAGATTTATGTATATTAACACAAAAATGTATGTTAATGTGTACATTTATTTTTAAATGAATTGTTAAATAACTGGACTTCCTTGGTGGCTCAGGTGGTAAAGACTCTTCCTGCAATTCAGGAGACCCTGGTTGGATCCTTGTGTCAGATAGGTCCCCTGGAGAAGGGAATGGCAATTCTTGCCTGTAGAATTCCATGGAACTGGATTAAATAAATATTTCTAAATTTCCTCAGACATGAAAACAATTACTAATATAAAAAACATTAATAGATATAACTCATAAAGAAAAAACTCTCTGAGATCTTCAATAAGAGTTTGGGGTTCTAAAATGAAAAAGTTTGAAAATCCCTAATTTAAATCACTCCTATTTAAAGGAATTCTCTGGGTTACCATTTTATCATCTGGCACATTGTCTTGTGTCAATATAGGAAAAATTGATTTTAGGAAACATATTTTTATCTTGCTAGTTTGCTTATGACAGAGAAAAGAGTTCTGTCAGCTTTACAACTCTTTAAATGAAATCTTACATGAAAGTCCAGTTATTTATTTTTTTATTTGCAAATTTTAAATTTATAAATTTTCGATTATCTAAATTGAAATTTGAAATTATATATTTTCAATTATCTAAATTTATATCATTTTCATTATCTAAAACTGAGAACAATAGCAGTGGTGGAGCTCTGTCCTCATACCACAGGGGCCACAATTGAATACATTCCAGGTGTCTTTTGAGTGTGATATGAAAATAAGGACTATAGAGAATTGAATAACTATGTAAATGAGTCATGGTTGCTATGTGTTACCAGCATTGGACACTTAAATCCAGAATCATGCTTAGTGACTGACACAGAATAATGCTCAATAAATATTTCACAGGAATGACTGACGACAGGCATGTGGAAAGTGAAAGTGAAAGTTGTTCAGTCATGTCTGACTCTGCAACCCTGTGGATACAGTCCATGAAATTCTCCAGGCCAGAATACTGGACCCTGTAGCTGTTGCCTTCTCCAGGGGGGATCTTCCCAACCCAGGGATTGAACCCAGGTTTCTTGCATTGCAGGCAGATTCTTTACCAGCTGAGCCACCAGGGAAGACATAACTTCAAATCATTTTTTGAATAGTAATCATTGACAAGAGCTGGGGACAGAAATACACAGAGTTATGGTGGGATGAGGGATGGTCAAGGGGAAGCCCCCATTTAGCCTCACTGATGTGGGGATGGAGGAACAGCAAGATCTCTCCCTCCTCTCTGGTGTTTTCTGGGGGAGGAGCAGTGAAATGGGGTTGGCCAGGGACATCAAATATGGAAGGAAATTCTGGGGTGGCTGGAGGGGAGGGAGAGAATGAAGAAAGAGCAGAGAGGGAGGGCTGGGGAGACAGGAGAAACAGGGGTCTGTGCAGGACTCAGGTGGTTGATGAAAGAAAATGGAGAAGGGAAGGGTCATGGCAAATGTGAGGAACAGGTCAGGAGGAAGGATCTTGGAAGAAGGTGTAGGGGGTTATGGAGGGTGGGTCATGGAGAAAGAGGATAGAGTGGAAAGGAGGTGTGTGGAAGGGAGAGGGATCTAGGACCTTGGGGTAGGTGATCAGGCAACCCCATCAGCTCCAGCCATTATTTGATTTTAATGAGTGGATTTTGGCATCAGAGGCAAGAGAAGCAGAGACCACCTCACCAACCCCCACTTTTCCCTCACCCACATTCCAAAATCCCCCCTCCTCCTTGCTTCTCAATTCAGTGGGGGCCCATTCAGAATTGGGGATGGGGAATAAAGTGAGGTAAAAGGACTTGGCACAAGCAGAGAGAGGGTGAGATGGGAGCAGGAATGCAGGATTTGGAAATGAGATTAAAGTGGAAGATGATGGGAGGAATGGTTGCAATATGTGAAGTGCAAGGATGGAACAAGAAGAGTCAGGCAGTTCCCACTGGTAGGACCCCAGAAGCCTGGGTTCTTGTTCCCCATCTGTTCCATGGCTGGGGGTTGGCCATGGCCCTCCCTGAAATTCTGGAAAACAAGGGGGGTTAGATGAGGCAGTCCTTGGAGGCTCCCAAGTTCGGCTATGGCATCTCCTTAAGCTGCAGGCAGGGATTCTTTAGAATGATACTTGAGGCTGATTCCACAGGTGTTTGATGACTGATGGGTCAAATTCCTTCCAGTGGCATCCCATCACTTTAAAGATCAAATCCAGTCTCTCACTATGGCCCAAAAAATCTTTTTCCCCTAGACCCCTCTTCTCTTCCCTAGGCCACTCAGCTCCAGCCACACTTCTCTCCTTGCTGTTCCTTTAACAAACCAAGCTCATCCCAACTTGGTATCTCAAGGCCTTTGCGCTTGCTGTGTCTTCTGCCTGGCTGGCCCTTTTTAGATTTCAAGTTTTATGTCATCTTCTCAGAAAGGCCTCCAGAGATCCCTTTATCTGAAGTAGCCAGATTAATTTTGTTTGTTTGTTTTCTGCTTCTTCCAATCACAAAGTGGCCAACTTCCCTTGAAAAGGGCCCAGGGGAAAAAAAAAGAAAGAAATAGTAGTCATTGAAGTAAAACTTTATCAACAGAAAAAAAAAAAAAAGTCAAGCCTTATTTCCGTGGAGCCATAACCACTCAATACATTTCACATCTAAGTATATTCAGAAAAATATCTGAGTTACACATAACTGATAAATGAATATATGAGAAAACCTAGGCAAAAAGTCACCATTGATCCTGTGTTTATGGGAAAGAAGGGGAATATGTGAAAGATAAGAGGAAGGCTGCTTTAATTATAGAAGGTAAAGAAAATGACCAGTCAAGAACAATTTCTAACAACATTCTCCTTATTGCATGAATTATGCCAAACTATTATCACTTAAAATTTTCTCACTCACACAATTAAGCACATCCAAGAGCTTAGTGATGATGTTTGCAGAGTAGTGTTATAAACATAAGACCCACCCGACAGACTAGATCATCACTGAAAGAAGCAACATGTGCTTTTCCTGAGGCTGTTCCAGAAATGAAAAAGATGATTATGTTAACGGATGCAGAAAAATTAAGGAAAAAAAAAACACTTGATAGAATAATTTAAGGCAGTTGCTTATTAAGCTCAGAGGCCTTCTGCACACTCTGGCTTGCCACATTGCTGATTCTTATAGGGTTCCATGTGCTGTGACATTAGCCTTGCATGAGAGTGATTTCCAGTAGCTCTCCTTATCTCAAAACAAGACTATATGCAAACAAATAAGGCCACCATGCCACCTAGGATTCTGTTTCTCACAGTCAGCAGGAAACAAATTCTTTACAAGATTTCTATTTTTATTTATTAAAAAATGTGGGCCTGTTTCGTGTATCATCATTAAAACAGTCAAAGGATAAGGGAAAGTTGATGGATAACTTCCTGATGTAAATGAATGTCTTTTTTTAAAACTCCCCTAAGAGTAGAAGTCAGTAACATGCTCTAGGAAAGTAATACAGATTTCACTCCTTATAAGAAGAAACCTTGACAGTAATGCCCCAAGCTTGATAAGAGTTCCACACAAGGCAAAGCAAAGGAAGAAGTGTTGAGAAAAAGTGAAGGAAAGCACTTTCATCTAGTGAGGATCTGCATATTCTCTCTCATATTTGTACCCAGTCAGTAGAAATATTCTTTACTCCTGGCTTTAATTCCAGAAGAGGCAGAACTTTTTAGCCCCAGAGCAAGAAAAGCCATAACTGACTCGAGTTTCCATGCCTACTTGTCCTACAGTGTACCTGGTACAATATTACTTGCTGATTAATATTTTTCTTGCAATTAGAAGACATGATTCATGAAAGCAAATGATTTCTGTCTGTTTTCTTTACCACTATAAACCCAGTGCACAAAACAAGCATTCAATATTGGTTGAGTATGTAGAACTATGTATAAAGTTTCCAAAAGTGAATTTTTGGTTTTGGTTGTGTTGCCCTTTATTAGCTGAAAGTGAAGAACAATACAGACTTTCAATAAAAAGTTAATAAGAATCATGAAAAAGTCCCTGTAATTGTGACTCACATACATATTTATAGAAATTATGTCTTCCAGTAACATTCCTACATGCAGGACATTTATCAGAAATTAAACACCAACTCTAGCAAAATGTAAAGATGTCTGTTAGCTTGTAGAAATGGTTCTCAGACATTTTTGTCTCAGGACCACTTCATGCTTTTAAAATTTATTGAGGACTCCAAAGACTTTGTATTTATTTGGCATATAGCTATTGATTTACCATATCAAAAATGAAAACTGATAAAACTGAAAACATTTATTAATTCATTAAAAATAAAATAGCATGTTTTTATAGACAGTTACTATAGTTTGCAAAAAAAAGAAGTGGAAGTGTAGCAGTGTTTCACAATTTTGTTAATCTCTTTAATGTCTAACTTAATAGAAGGTAGCTAGATTCTACTTTCTGCTCCTACATTGTATTTTGCAGTATCTCATACAAGACTGAAAAAGACGGTGTCTTTTGTTCAAATAAGATCATCCACAAAACACATTATATTAACATTTTACTTAGTCGTTAAAGAGAGAATAATTTTCCCTTAAGATAAGGAACAAGGCTAAGATGTCTGCTTTCACCTTTCATTCAATATAATACTGCAAGTGTTAGCCAGCCCAATGGGAAAGAAAAAGTAATAAAAAGCATACAGATTGGAAAGCAAGAGACTCTCTCTATTTTCTGATGACATAATTGTCTACATAAAATATCTCATGGAGTTCAAAAAACAAAAACAAACAACCTCACCCCAAAAACTTGCTATAACTAAATAGTGAGTTCAGCAAGATCATAGGAAACATCAGTTCAGTTCAGTTCAGTCGCTCAGTCGTGTCCGATTCTTTGCGACCCTATGAATTGCAGCACGCCAGGCCTCCCTGTCCATCACCAACTCCTGGAGTACACTCAGACTCACGTCCATCCAGTCAGTGATGCCATCCAGCCATCTCATCCTCTGCCGTCCCCTTCTCCTCCTGCCCGCAATCCCTCCCAGCATCAGAGTCTTTTCCAATGAGTCAACTCTTCGCATGAGGTGGCCAAAGTACTGGAGTTTCAGTTTTAGGATCATTCCTTCCAAAGAAATCCTAGGGCTGATCTCCTTCAGAATGGACCGGTTGGATCTCCTTGCAGTCCAAGGGACTCTCAAGAGTCTTCTCCAACACCACAGTTCAAAAGCATCAATTCTTCGGCGCTCAGCTTTCTTCACAGTCCAACTCTCACATCCATACATGACCACAGGAAAAACCATAGCCTTGACCAGACAGACCTTTGTTGGCAAAGCAATGTCTCTGCTTTTCAATCGGCTATCTAGTTTGGTCATAACTTTTCTTCCAAGGAGTAAGTGTCTTTTAATTTCATGGCTACAGTCACCATCTGCAGTGATTTTGGAGCCCCCAAAAGTAAAGTCTGATACTGTTTCCACTGTTTCCCCATCTATTTCCCATGAAGTGATGGGACCAGATGCCATAATCTTCATTTTCTGAATGTTGAGCTTTAAGCCAACTTTTTCACTCTCCTCTTTCACTTTCATCAAGAGGCTTTTTAGTTCCTCTTCACTTTCTGCCATAAGGGTGGTGTCATCTGCATATCTGAGGTTATTGATATTTCCTCGGCAATCCTGATTCCAGCTTGTGCTTCTTCCAGCCCAGCATTTCTCATGATGTACTCTGCATATAAGTTAAATAAGCAGGGTGACAATATTCATCCTTGATGTACTCCTTTTCCTATTTGGAACCAGTCTGTTGTTCCATGTCCAGTTCTAACTCTTGCTTCCTGACCTGCATACAAATTTCTCAAGAGAAATTTAGGAAACATAATCAATGTTAAAATGTTGTTTTTATTTCTAAACACTAACAATAAAACTGTAGACAGAAATTAAAATACAATATGATTTAAAATCATTCAAAAAATGAAACAGGTGTAAATCTAACATAACATATACTATAGGATTTATAAGCTTAAAACCATCATATAATGAAATAGAAATGACCTAAATAAATGTTCTTGAATTGGGAGATAGCATGGTAAAGATGTCAGTTCCCCTCAGATTGATATATGGATATAACACAGTCTAGGGGTGTAGCTCAGTGGTAGAGGATTTCACTGCAGATATAATTCCCATCAAAACAGCAGCAAAGTTATGTATACATATATATATATATATATATATATATATAGAGAGAGAGAGAGAGAGAGAGAGAGAGAGAGAGAAATATTCTAAAATTTGTATGGACTTGAAAAAAACTTGTAGTAGCAAAAACAGTTGAAACAAGAAAAAAGTGGGAGGAGTCTTACTACATAGGTTCAGCAATTATGATTGGTGCTATTGGCAAAGGGATAGATAACTGGAACAGAATAGAGTACCTAGAAACAGACTCACACAAATATGCGCAAGCAATATTTAACAAAAGTGCAAATGCAATTCAGTGAAGAAAAGATAACATTTTTAGACAAATGCTTCTAGAGCTCTTGGACATCCATAGGCAAAAAGTTGAATCTCCATGTAAACTTCACACCCTATACATAAATTAAGTTAAAATGGATCAACTTAAATGTAAAATTATAAAGCTTTTAGAAAAAATATGAGATAATCTCCCAAGTTTTAGGGTGAGACCAATAGTTTTAACATCCCCTCAAAACAAGATCAATAAAAGGGAAAATTGATAAACTTTATCTCATCAAAATTAAAAATTTTGCTCTATGAATGACTCTGCCAAGAGGATGCAGACAAACTACGTATTTGGAGAAAATATTTGTGAATGAAATATCTGACAAGACTTTGTCCAGATTATATGAAGAACTCTCAAAGCTCAACAACCAACCAAACAAGCAAATACACAAGAGTTTTCTTTCTTATGATCAGAGTTTTATACTCTAACTGGGGTCAGCATCAAGGGAGTTTGGTGTATTGTTTTTTTAAAAACCATCTAAGGTATAAATCAATTTGTTTATATTGATGTAACCCATTTAAACTATGTTTATACAGTGTTGGTAGAAATAGCAGAATGGGTATTATTAAGGACTAAGTATTTGTAGCCTCACCCCACAAATTCATATGTTGAGATCCTAACAACCAATGTGATGGTATTAGGTTATGGGACTTTGGGAGGTGTTTATTCTATGAGGATGGAGTCCTCATGATTGGCACCAATCCCTTTATAAGAAGAAAAGTGAAAGAGGTGGTCTCTGTTCTCTGCTGTGTGAGGATATGATGAGAAGATGACTGTCTACAAACCTGGAAGAATGTTCTCACCAGACATTAAATTTCTTGACACCTCGATCTCAGATTTTCCAGTTTTTAGAACTGTGAAGAGTAGACATTTGTTGTTTAAGCCATCTAGACTATGGTATTTCATTGCAGTAGCCCAAGCTAAATAAAACGTTTGTTTTTATCGTATGTTTAGAATCATAAGGGTGACTCTATAAAAGGGTGAAAAATTGGAGTTACCATGGAAACACATCTTGCAGAGGCCAGGCCTGTTGGCCTGTATCCTAACAGCAAGAACACACCAGACTGAGAGGCCCTGCCTGCCGCTTTGGTTCCCCAAACACTGTGACGTTCTCTGAAATTATTCCTGTTAGCCTCTCTGTATCAGCCCTGGGAGTCTGGAAGGTAGTTACAAAAGGGTAAAGAACTGATTGTTTTACCAAGTGTCTTGGATAGACTGGGACAGAAAAAAAAATGGAAGACTTTTCCAAGCGTCCTTTAGTCAAGCATTGAGTCTGTAAACCTCTTCAGCATGGGAAAACATACTGCTGCTTGTTCTTATCTGCCTCTGTAGATGGGTCTATTAGAATTAATTGAAACAGCATTGTTTTCATAAAAATACTAAGAGCCTGTGTATCACTTTTAATCAAATACAAAAGGTTATTTATACTAGCAACAATAATATGCATTTGCGTATTATAAAAATAATGCTTCCACAGCAATGACTGAATCTAATCTCCTCATTTTACACACATGGGAAACAAAGGTTTTATAAAGAAAATGGATTTCCCAGGTCCAAAACTAATTAGTGACTCTAGGTCACAAAGGCTCTAGGTCTTTGTGTTGTGCTGTGCTTCGTCGCTCAGTCATGTTGACTCTTGCAGGCAGATTCTTTACCATCTGTTAATAAAGTAACATAATTAACAAACTTAAGCCGGAAGTCAAAGATCCAGGGGCTTCCCTGGTGGCTCAGATGGTAAAGAATCTGCCTGCAATGTGGGAGACCTGGGTTTGATCCCTGGGTTGGGAAGATCCCCTGGAGGTGGGCATGGCAACCCACTTGAGTATTCTTGCCTGGAGAATCCACATGGATAGAAGTGTCTGGAGGGCTACAGTCCATGAAGTCACAAAGATTTGGACTCGACTAAATGCCTAAGCACAGCACATTAACAAATGATGTATTCTAGTGGAAAATGGAGAAGGCAATGGCACCCCACTCCAGTACTCTTGGCTAGAAAATCCCATGGATGGAGGAGCCTGGTAGGCTGCAGTCCATGGGGGTCGCTGAGAGTCGGACACGACTGAGCGACTTCGCTTTCACTTTTCACTTCCATGCACTGGAGAAGGAAATGGCAACCCACTCCAGTGTTCTTGCCTGGAGAATCCCAGGGATGGGGAAGCCTGGTGGGCTGCCGTCTATGGGGTCTCACAGAGTCGGACATGACTGAAGTGACTTAGCAGCAGCAGCAGCAGCAGCAGCAGCAGTGGCAAATTGTCTTTTTTTGGTCCTTCTTCATAGAAATGGGCTTCCCTCATAGCTCAGTTGGTAAAGAGTCTGCCTGCAATGTAGAAGACCTGGGTTCGATTCCTGGGTCAGGAAGATCCCTTGGAGAAGGAACTGGCAACACACTCCAGTATTCTTGCCTAGAGAATCCCCATGGACAGAGGAGCCTGGCGGGCTACAGTCCATGGGGTCTCAAGAGACAGATACGACTTAGCAACAAAACCACCACCACCACCACCATCAAAAAATAGTAGAAAAATAGAGGACACACAAATATTCTGTAGTTTTTGCAGCAGACATGTAGAATGGTCTCAGTACATTCTAGCCCCTATCTAGTGTTTGTCCTATTTTGTAGAGGCTAGAAAGCAAAAATGCTGCATTTCCAAGATGCTCTATGGGTAGATTTCTGGATATGTTCAGTTCTGCCAATCATGTGCATTCTGACAAGCTTGGATTCAGGTCCGAGTTATGAAGGGAAGAAGGCAAGGGACAAGGCATCCATTTCATGGCATGGTCATGATAGAGGAAGCTGGCTTTTACAGTTGTAGCTTTATGCTTCTCCAAGACCTCTTTCCCACTCACAGAAGATCATTGTGATTCTCAAGAATGAGAGTTGACTGGAAGATTACTCTAGAGCCTGCTCCCCATTGGTACCCGGTGATAAATCTCTTTCTATTCAACCTCATTAGAGTGGTTTCTGTTATGTTCAGCTGAATGCTAACCAACACAGGGTTACAGGATGAAAAAAATATGTGTATATATAAAATATACTAAAATGCAAAAGTAGAAACTAGAGAATCTTAAGCTAAGAAAGACAAATAGAGTTTGGGCTATTTGGATATGGGACCTGCTTTGAAAGTGTTAGTAGCTCAGTTGTGTCAACCTCTTTGGGATCCTATTGACTGTAGCCCACCAGGCTCCTCTGTCCTTGGAATTCTCCAGGTAAGAACACTGGAGTGGGTAGCCATTCCCTTCTCCAGGTTTGTCTTCCTCACCTAGGGATCAAACTCTGGTCTCCTGCATTGCAAGCAGATTCCTTACCATTTGAGCCACCAGAGAAGCCCCAGGGCTTGCTTTAGGGAAAATAAAAAAACTGTGGAAGGGCATATGATTCCAAGTCCCAAAGGAAAGCAGCGATGATCTCCATCACCATTTACTCTCTTGAAGACTGCATTAAAACAAAGTATGATTTCAGAATCAGTTTTCTAGGAAACTTTCTGAGTTGGTGAAGTATCTCCTGACCTGCTTCCTGATGCCTGAAATCCCTTTAACAGGGAGCAAATTATACGTAATTAGAAAAAGAAGTGTCAAAATGCAAATGCCATTGATGTAAAATTCATCAATAGTAAAGGGTAGCTGGTTAATTAAATTAGAGTTAATGACAATCTTGAAAATCATTGTATTGGGGATGGACCTGATTAACATTTATAGAGGACCTACAAAGGTCTGTCTAGTCAAGGCTATGGTTTTTCCAGTGGTCATGTATGGATGTGAGAGTTGTATTATGAAGAGAGCTGAGCACCGAAGAATTGATGCTTTTGAACTGTGGTGTTGGAGAAGACTCTTGAGAGTCCCTTGGACTGCAAGGAGATCCAACCAGTCTATTCAGAAGGAGATCAGTCCTGGGTGTTCATTGGAGGGACTGATGCTGAAGCTGAAACTCCAGTACTTTGGCCACCTCATGCGAAGAATTGACTCATTGGAAAAGACCCTGATGCTGGGAGGGATTGGGGGCAGAAGGAGAAGGGGACGACAGAGGATGAGATGGCTGGATGGCATCACCAACTCAATGCACATGAGTGTGGGTGAACTCCGGGAGTTGGTGATGGACAGGAAGGCCTGGCGTGCTGCGATTCATGGGGCCACAAAGAGTCGGACACGACTGAGCGACTGAACTGAACTGAACTGAACTGACTGTGAACCTGGCAGAGGACCCATGCTTTTTTTTACACACGTCTTTTCATTTGGTGTCTCTATAGTTCGGTAGTTCTCTGTTCAGTGTTTTTAGTCCCATTCTCCAGGGATAGAAACTGATACTCAAATTAAAAAACTTGCCCCAAATCAAGAAGACAAGGCCTGGGGCAGAAGTTTCTCCAGTTTCATGAGTTGAATTGGTCAGGTCTATTTGCTTTTACATGGTTAGGGATAAATTGAAACTGCTCAGATATAGTTTTCTCATGGGAAGGCAGGCAGGAAGTTCTATTTTACATGATTTATGGCTTTTTTCTTTTAAGATGGTTTGCTTTTTTATAAGGGGTTTATTTGGCCCAGAGGATTCATTAATAACAACCAAAACAACAAATAGAGTTTGTGTATCAGTTGGTAGTCTACTCTGTTTTCTTACAAAGTATTTTCATATGTGTTATTTCATCTTATATTCATGACTACCCAGTAGATATAGGTACTATTCTTTTCTGATTTTAAAATGTAAATTGAGTCCTAAAATTTGAAGTTACTGCCGCAAATCACATAGTGAGTAGAGAAACTGGATCCCAAATACAAGAATTCATTCCCCACTCCTCACTAGAATCAATTTTTGCTTATGAGAGATAAACACCAACCTGGAAACCCTCAATCTGAGTCACAAAAAGGACTGAGGCTACAGAAAAAAGGATTCTGTTTAATACTTTATACATTTCATCCCCATCAGCCACCCATTTATGTGTTAACAGTAATGTCTCTCTGATCAGTATTCTGTATAGTCCAGACTTATGAGAGCTGGCATATTGCCTTATTCAATGTATTACTTCTTACACCTAACACAATGCATTGCATAGAATAAGCATTCAATATATACTGATGAATGAATACTTCCAAAATACAAACTTGCAAAGCAGAATAAAAGCAATGAGTTTTCACTCCAGAGTTTTAGCTGAATTCTTTTCCTTTATCGGTGTGATGGATTTGGTTTTTAGTGACCAACATGATGCATGACAAATACTGGTACTGAATTAACTAGTGGACTTGTGAAACACCCCATTTTACTATCAGCTACGCCTGGCTGAATATTTTACTACTCATGGAAAGATCTTTACAGTATAGTCTTCTGTATAAGAGTACACTGTTGTGATTTTCCCCCCTCCATACACCACAACAAAACAAATCCCATTGAAATAGCAATTTTTTCATTGGGCCAAAACCAATGACCACAGTACCTGCCTGTGGAATCATGATAAATGTAGTTGCCCCAAAGTGAAATTCAATCTGGGCCTTGAGTTATATTGCCAAGTGCTGGCCAGTGAAAACAGCCATTAAGAGAAAGAAGCGTGATTTATTTCTTCAGTTTTCTCATACAGACAGAGCATTTGTGATCAAATACTCTGTGGTCAAATGGCACCTAAATTGCATAAAAACATTTTAGTTTTAAGTCTTTATTTTTTCGACCTTGGTATATGACAGAAGACTATTGCAAATCTGCTCTGGAAATCTCCCAGGTTTGAATGGATATTTGCCTTACAGAACATCCTGGCTTTTCTTGTGTGCCCTTATGGTGGTGGTTACTGTATGAAGTTTTATTTATTAATTTATATTTTAACTACAGGAAGCATCTAGTTCTGTTAAAAATGTCCATATAGTTTTCAGATCATTTTGCAGCCCTGGATACATAAATGCTTAAGAGAGTTGTTGACTCTAAGATATTACTGGTGTGGCCTATGGGATTTACAGTGTGAGAACAGTAGAAGTTAACAGAGCAAAAATCTGATTGACATCAAAACATTCTAAATCACATTGCTGCTAGGAAATTTGTGTTTCTTGTCAAGCGTTTGCCATAATATTTGACATTATTATGCCAAATAATGTTAGCTTCTGTCTGGAGATGTTTGTTGCAAACCATGTTTAATTAATTTGCATACACTGGGTTTAATTAGGAATCAATAACCAACAATTACAGAGATAATGGTCTCTGAAGGATCAGAAAGAATTACATAAGAATATGAAGTGAAAATATATTCAGCATTGGGTCAAGTCAAGGAACTTTCCGTTTCATGTATTGATTTTAGTACTTTTCACCTTAGCACTGGCTGTTTTTTCAATTTATCCAAGAGATCACTATCTTATCAGTGTTAGAAGCTGAATCTCATTTATCTTTGCAAAAGCAAAATGTTACCTGTGTAATCTAGCACCACTATTAAGCAGGTGCTTAACACATAATAGATGCTCAGAAAAAAAAAATTGACACTTCCAATACTCTTTATGTATGCTATATAAATATTGCCTTTAGTTGTATTCTATGATGAGCACATACTAAGTGGATTTAAATTATTCACTTTAGTATAAAATAAATCCTATAATATAACTTAACATTTCAGCTTATAGGGCTTTTTTGAACTGGTTCTTTTGAGATTAATACTACTAAAATTTTGAAAGTTTTCACATTCAGAAAGAGAAAGGATCTGAATAGATTATGCAAATAAATTAATTTGGTACAGTATAATTCTTTCTACAACTTGCACAGAAGTGTACTATATATTTTTGTTTCTCTAAACAATATTGTGAGGTAGAAACATCAGGCATATTATTATCTCCATTTTACAAAACAGAAAAGCAAGTGATTTTTCTTAGATTTTTTGCCTAGTAGGTATTGGGCAAAAGATTGGAACACAGATCATAATTTTAAATACTTTGAATTTTCCACTAAATGCCAATTTTTATTTTAACCTAGGTTGGATGAAGTTAGAATTGGTTTAGTTCATTGTTAGGTAAGCTTCAGAAAATGAGGTGTCCTTTCTGGTTTATTCTATAAATATGAAACTGTACTTGGTGGCAGAGGGTATGGTGAAAGTATCTAGATTTGAAGACAAAGTTTGCATTTAACTGTGCTATGTGGATGTGACTTTAATTACCAATCTTTGTAGAATTCTTCAGTAAAATATAAATAAACAAAATAAAAAGGACAAATGAGACACAGAAAAATCTGTATAAATTTGCTTAACCAGTTGATGACACAGTTTTCCCATTTGTAAATTGGAACTGATTATAGCACCGGGTTGGATAGAGGATAATGCAAAAAAGCATCCACCACTTGAACCCGTGAATCGTATTGATTATAATAATGCAACTGGTGGCTGAATGCTGCCAGAAAGGCAGGTGATTCATTTGACCATCTACATTTTATCTGAATATAAAATGTGAAAGTATTAGTCACTCAGTTGTGTCTGACTCGTTGCGGCCCCATGGATGATAGCCCACCAGGCTCCTCCATCCATGGGATTCTCCAGTTAAGAGTACTGGAGTGGGTAGTCATTCCCTTCTCCAGAGGATCTTCCCCACCCAGGGGTTAAACCCGGCTCTCCTGCATTGCAGGCAGATTCTTTACCATCTGTGCCACCAGGGAAGCCCTGATACCTATGTTTAAAAACATTCTGTAATTTCAAAGTAAATTTTAACCTTTCTCATTTATATTATCATCTTTTCTAAAAATATGTTTATAGTCTATGTTGTAAGATTGTTGTATGTTCAATAGTTCTATGTTATAGGTGAATTTGGGGATAACATAGTGTTAGAAAACTTTTTAAAATGTAAGGCTTACTGATTGGAAAGCTGTAATATCATTCATGATGCTGGGATTTAGATAGAATTTAAAAAATCTTTTTCCCATTCAAAAACGTTTATGAAATGGTATTACTAACATGATATACCTCATTCTTCAAAGCCCATTTGGGATATTCTTTCTTGCTTAATTCATATATAAGATGGAAGTGTAGGGAAGTGATCTTTTATTAAATCATGTGTTTTGATAATTTTTGGTATAAATGGCAGTTTATTTATTACTTATTGTTTGAACTTTGGCCTCTTTCTGGAAGTAGTAAATAAGAATTACAAAAAAAGAGTCTTTTAAGTATAATATATTTGACATTAATTAGTTTCCATTCTTGGATACTGGTAAAAAAGAGCATAAATTTATTTCTTGGACTCAGGAGACCCTACTTGGTAAACAGATGCATATTTAGAAAACAAAAACAGCATTGCATGTAAAATGCTTCTAAGTAAGAGCCTATGTTAACAGAAAAGAATGGAAAGCAGACTTTCCTAAATACTCCACATACAGAATAAATAATTTAGAGAATGCCAAATGATATGATATTAATGAAATTATTTTTTTTTGGTCATTTTACTTTAAAATCTTTACTATACATATTGAAAACACTAACTACATATGGTAGCTCAGACAGTAAAGAATCTGCCTGCAATGTGGTAGACCGTGGTTCTATTCCTGGGTCAGAAAGATCCCCTGGAGAAGGGAATGGCAACCCACTCCAGTATTCTTGGCTGGGGAGGTTTCTTGGGCAGGGGAGCCTTGCAGGTTATAGTCCATGGGATCCCAAAGAGTCAGACTTGACTGAGCGACCAACACTCACAATGACAATCATCTTATAAGATATTACAGTATTAATTAAAATGGAAAAAGTTAACACAGGTAGGGAACTCCTTATGTATAGGAGACCCTTTGCATTTGGTAGTGATGCTTAAAACATTTCTATGAATAGCTGCTTCCACGTATTTCTTGTATATCACGTCACTTTTTAAGTTTTTTCAGTTTTTCTAAAAGATTTCTTTTGTTCAGTGGCTCTTCCCTCAAAGGAATGTAGCTGTGATATTTTCCAAGGATTTTGGTGTCATGGTAACTCGTAGAGAATCGAGTACATTGCAACATGGAGTCTGGGGCCAAGGACCTCAATTAGATGGCAAGTTCACACCACAGCCTTGGTAATTGATGTGAGGTTAAAATATAGATTTTTTTTCCCCAGTCATGAGTGGAAATATAGGAAATACAGGTCATATATTTTAAATACTAACCACATGTATTATGATTATTTAAATACTTAAATAGCATTTTAATAAGCAAACCTTTAAAAAGTAGCTAGTTTTTATATGGGGACAGTAGACAATTTGAGTTCACGTTGCCTATTAACACTTTCAACTATTGCAAGTGATCTTTCAAGGGTCATGACAAGTAGATTTTTGTTTTTTCAAGTATTAAAATGGTCATAAGTATATGTAGTTACTATTTTCAGTACATATGGTAAGTCTTTTTTAGAGATTATGACCTTTTAAATTCAGTTTATGGCCATTTAGTTTGAAAATTATGGAGATGGTAGGTTGCAGTTATCACCTTTTTTTTGGTAGTTATTGGACAAAATGAGTTGTCCTTGACCCATCTAGACTCCCAATTGAAAATTTAAAAAAAGCTGGTTTGTGATATTCTTAAGTTTGGGAATCACCCAGTTAATCTGAGTTAAGAGGTTCAACTCTCAACACTAATCTCCCTGAGCTGGTGATTAAATTTATGGCTCAGCAAAGAAAAAAAAAATCCACTTGTCATGACCCTTAAAAGATCACTTGCAGTAGTCAAAAGGGTTAAGAGGAAGCATGTAAACTTAAATTGTCTAGTGCCCTTATGTAAAAACTAGCTGCTTTTTAAAGGTTTGTCTGTTAAAATGCTATGATGTTTTGACTTTGTTTGATTTCTTTTTAAAGACACTTGCTTAGGTGATATGTGAGATATTTAATGCCCAGTGCTGTGACAGAGCTGATCTGCTTTTCTAGGATAACCATAGTGGAAGGTGGAAATATAGATGAACATTTTCAAAGAAGAGACTCGGAATATAGTAGAGGGGAGGGTGACTCAGACCTTTCCATACAAGACTTTTCTAGTAATCAGGGCAGCAATGGATACTACAGTGTGGGGTAAGATTAGTGGAGAGTTATCAGTATAAAAGCAGCCAAAAGGCAGGGGATCAGTGTTTTCCATCCTCTTCCTGGAGGGAAAGACTTCTTAATTATAATTAACCCAACAATAAATGAAATCTCCATCATTCTTGGTTATCACCAGAAAAAATAGGTATGAGGGTTTTAGTAAAAGTAGACCAATAGCCTGGAGAAAGCTTTTGAATAATGAGAAACATCTTGATGCTTAGATTTTTCTTTTAAATTTTCTAAATTAAAATCATGCTTTAAATTGGATTACTCATTATGATTTTTTATTTTGTTTCTTTGGAGAACCCTGACTGATACAGCCTGTTAACAGGACTTAAAGAGAAGGTACATACCAGAAAAAAATATTTGCAAAGCACATTATCTTTCAAAGGACTCAATCCATAATACATATAAAGAACTTTCAGAACTCAAAAGTAAAATCTTCCCTAAAAATCTAGCTAAAAAATGGGCAAAAAGCTTAAGTAGACTTTTCAGTTGAGAAGGTATGCAAATGAAAAATAAGCACATGGAAAGAAGTTCAACATTATTAGCCACTAGGGAAATGCATCGGAGAAAGCGGTGGCACCCCACTCCAGTACTCTTGCCTGGAAAATCCCATGGAGAGAGAAACCTGGTAGGCTGCAGTCCATGGGGTCGCTACGAGTTGGATACGACTGAGCGACTTCACTTTCACTTTTCACTTTCATGCATTGGAGAAGGCAATGGCAACCCACTCCAGTGTTCTTGCCTGGAGAATCCCAGGGACGGGGGAGCCTGGTGGGCTGCCGTCTGTTGGGTCACACAGAGTCAGACACGACTGAAGTGACAGCAGCAGCAGCAGCAGGGAAATGCATTTAAATCACAATTAGCTATCACTACTTGGCTATCGGCATGACCACAATAAAAAGAGTGACAACAGCAAATGCTGGAAAGGATGTGGAAAAGCTGGAACATCCGTACATTACTAGTGGGAATGGAAATAGTATAAGCCATTCTGGAAAACAACTTGGCAATTTCTAATAAAACTAAACATGAAGTGACCAGGCAACCCAGCAATTTTACTTCTGGAGATTTATCTCACAAAAATGTAATTTTATGTTCATACAAAAATCTGTACACACATTTTCATAGCAATTTATCTGTGAGTGAGTGAGTGAAGTCGCTCAGTCGTGTCCGACTCTTTGCGACCCCATGGACTGTAGCCTACAAGGCTCTTCTGTCCATGGAATTTTCAGGCAAGAGTACTGGAGTGGGTTGCCACTTCCTTCTCCAGGGGATCTTCCCGACCCAGGAATCACACCCGGGTCTCCCACATTGCAGGCAGATGCTTTAGCGTCTGAGCCACTAGGGAAGTCCCTAATTTATCTGTAATGCCCCCAAATGGAAACAACCCAGATGTCCTTCAATGAATAATGGTTATATAAACTTTGTACACACAAAAACTATGAATTACTATTCAGTAATTAAAAATAATGGACTATGTATACATGCAACAACTTGGATGAATTTCCAGAGAATTATGCAAAGTGAAAAAAAAAATCCAACCTCAAAAAATTAAATGCTGTTTGGTTACATTTACATGACATTCTTGAAATGACAAAATTTTAAAAATGAAAACCCATCAGTGATTCCCGTGAATTAGTAGTGGTGGGATGGGGTAAGTGTGGCTACAAAGGGTCAATAAGAAGATTCCTTGTGGTAATGGAATTGTTCTGTATCTTGACTGACTGTATCAATGTCAGTATTCTAAGTATCTCCTTATACCATAGTTTTGCAAGATGTTTTTAGTGGGGGAAACTGGGTAAAGGATATGTGGGATCTCTAAACTATTTCTTATAACTACATATAAGTATACAATTATCTCAAAATAAAAAGTAATATTTTAAAAATGTATAAGTGTCTTGAAAACTCAGCAGTGGCCGCAGGACTGGAAAAGGTCAGTTTTCATTCCAATCCCAAAGAGAGGCAATGCCAAAGAATGTTTGAACGGTTCTACCGCACGGTTGAACTTATCTCACATGCTAGCAAAGTAACGCTGAAAATTCTCCAAGTTAGGCTTCAACAGTACGTGAACTGAGCACTTTCAGCTGTTCAAGCTGGATTTAGAAAAGGCAGAGGATCCAGAGATAAAATTGCCAACATCTGTTGGATCATCGAAAAAACAAGAGAGTTCCAGAAAAACATCTACTTCTGTTTTATTGACTATACCAAAGCCTTTGACTGTGTGGATCACAACAAACTGTGGAAAATTCTTCAAGAGATGGGAATACCAGATTACCTTACCTGCCTCCTGACAAATCCGTATGCAGGTCAAGAGCAACAGTTAAAACTGGACATGGAACAATAGACTGGTTCCAAATTAAGAACTGAGTATGTCAAGGCTGTATATTGTCACTCTGCATATTTAACTTCTATGCAGAGTACATCATGCAAAATGCCAGACTTGATGAATCACAAGCTGGAATCAAGATTGCTGGGAGAAATATCATTAACCTCAGATATGCAGATGACACCACCCTTATGGCAGAAAGTGAAAAGGAACTAAAGAGCCTCTTGATGAAAGTGAAAGAGGAGAGTGAAAAAGCTGGCTTAAAACTCAACATTAAAAAACTAAGATCATGGCATCCAGTCCCATCACTTCATGGCAATTAGATGGGAAACAATGGAAACAGTGAAAGACTGTATTTTAGGGGGCTCCAAAATCACTGCAGATGGTGACTGCAGCCATGAAATTAAAAGACACTTGCTCCTTGGAAGAAAAACTGTGACCAACCTGGACAGCATATTAAAAAGCAGAGGCATTAATTTACCGACAAAGACCTGTATCGTCAAAGCTATGGATTTTCTAATACTCATGTACGCATGTGAGAATTGGACCATAATGAAAGCTAAGCACCTAATAATTGATGCTTTTGAACTGTGGTGTTTGGAGAAGACTCTTGAGAGTCCCTTGGACTGCAAGGAGATCAAACCAGTCAATCCTAAAGGAAATCAGTCCTGAATATTCATTGGAAGGACTAATGCTGCAGCGGAGGCTCCAATACTTTGGCCACCTGATGTGAAGAACTGACTCATTGGAAAATGACCCTGATACTGGGAAAGATTGAAGTCAGGAGGGCAAGGGCACAACAGACGATGGATGGTTGGATGGCATCACTGACTCAATGGACATGAGTTTGAACAAGCTCCAGAAGTTGGTGATGATCAGGGAAAGCTGGTGTGCTGCAGTCCATGGGGTCACAAAGAGTCGGACAAGACTGTGTGACTGAGCTGGACTGAAGTGTCTTGACAACTTGAGAGGCTAATATGACAACAAGACACCAGTGTTGGCTAACTTGAATGTCAGAGACATGGCCACAGTAGAAAATGGTAATTCTGAGAGTACCCAGCTCCAGCTCCATTTGTTTGCCCTGAAGTCTGAAAATGTTATATTGGTACACCGTTATCCTCTACTTGGCGTACTGGTTTGCTATAATATTCTAGTTCAAAAGCTCTAGCCTGGAAAGCATAACATAACTTTGAGAGGATTCCTAAAAGATTCCACCATTTGAGTGTAGCACACATCAGTCACAGAAATGACCGCTGAAGGGTAAATACATATATTTATTGCACTTTGCTTCAAGCAATGTTACTTGGCTGACTAAATGACTTTATGTTGATGGAGAGAGAAAAAAAAAAAAAACCATAAATACCAAACACTGTGATAAGCATTTGTTTATTAATCATTGTCAACCCATGAATACTTCCTTAAACAAGGAAATACAACATCATTTCTATCATTATAAATAGTTGAAAATTGTGCATCTTTAAAAACTTATATGTATTGTTTCAATATCCAGTATTTCCCTTGTGGCTGTTGTCACCTGGCTAATGTTAAGATCATTGAACTCTTCCTAGATTGCAACCATATGCCCTAAATGCCCTATTCTTTGATCTATTATCACATGTTGGCCCCTCCAGGCACTACCTGCCATTTCATGATGGTACCTTGGGAATTGACTTGCATACTCAGATAGTTTAATGATAGTCCAGTGCACGTAAGACAATGGACACATGATTCCTCACTAAGAATATCAGTTTTGAAAAGCTAATAGCTACTTTATATAATATGAATTCAGTGTTTTAAATGTTTCTAAAAGAGACAAGAAAATTGATGTTAGATAATCATCTAATAAAGGCCCTTTAGATAGTAAAAAATAACAGTTACCTTTTCTATGATATAAAATGATATAAATATAAAATGACAAAATGATATAAAAATGATTCATTGATCCATACGCTCTCTTAATATGATATTTTGTTAACAACTTATCTTTATAATATATCATATTAATATTTATTTTTCTTCTAGTTCTAACATGTATTCAGGAACCAGTGACCAATATGTGTGCTGATGTACTTTTATTGAACTTATTGACATCTTCAGAAGTCTGCCTGTTTAATGTAATGCTTTGTATTGATATATATTATAAAGGCTATTTTCATCCTTTCCCATTTGCTTTTAATTTCATCATCTTCAATATTAGATTTATGGATTTAGTATTAATTAGCTTTGAAAAAGATTTTCATATAAATATTATCATTAATCTATATATCAGGGATTCTAAGTTTGTCAAATAAATAAGCACCAATCTTACTCAGATATTGAGCTATTTCTCTGTGACTAGAAGAAAAAAATTATTAAGGTTGTAAAATATTTGATAAGTCACTTTTTCAAAAATATCTGTTCATTTTACCTTTTGACACCCTTCATCATTTTTTCATATCCCCCAGTACCCACCGTTGCAGCCACTCATCTCTTTTCTGTGTATGTCAGCTTGTTATGTTTTTAGATACCACATATAAGAAAAATAATACTGTATTTATCTTTCTTTGTATGACTTACTGCAGTTAGCATATCACTGTATAGCTCTATCCATGTTGTCATGAATGGTACAATTTCTTTCTTTATATGGCTGAATAATATTCCACCATGTGTATTTGTGTATATGTCTGTGTGACTGTATATAGCACAATTTCTTTATCTATTCATTCATCAATGGAAACAGGTTTTTTCCATACCTTGTATTATAAATATAGACACTCTGTTCTGTTGCACTTCAGTTTATTGTGTCACAGATACTGAGTTTTATCTTACAATTGGAAGGTTTGTGGCAACCCCACTTCAGCAAATCTGTTAGTTCTGTTTCTCCAACAGCATTTGCTCACTTCATATCTCTGTGTCACATTTTGGCAATTTTTGTAATATTTGAAACCTTTTCATTATTACTATCTTTGTTATGGGGATCTACAGCCAGTGATCTTTAATGTTATGATTTAATTGTTTTGGTGCATGATGAGCCGGTGCCCATTTAAGACAGGGAACTCAAGCAATATTTGCTGTGTGTGCTCTTACTGCTCCACCAACTGGCTGTTCCCCCATTTCTGGCCTCTCTATTCCTTAAGCCACAACAGCATTGAATTGTGCCAGTTAATAACTCCACAATAGCCTTTACATGCTCAAGTGAAAGGAAGAGTCTCACATTTCTCACTTTAAATCAGAAGCTAGAAATGATTAGACTTAAGGCAGAAGTCATGCTGAAAGCTGAGATAGACAGGAAGCTAGGCCTCTTACACCACTCTAATGGCAGAAAGTGAAGAGGAACTAAAAGGCTTCTTGATGAGGGTGAAAAAGGAGAGTGTAAAACCTGGCTTAAAACAGCATTCAAGAAACTAAGATCATGGCCTTTGGTCCCATCGCTTCATGGCAAATAGTTGGGGAAAATGTGGAACAGTGTCAGATTTTATTTTCCTGGGCTCCAAAGTCATCGTAGATGGTGACTGCAGCCATGAAATTAACAGACGCTTGCTCCTTAGAAGAAAAGCTATGACAAACCTAGACAGTATAATAAAAAGCAAAGACATTACTTCACCGAGAAAGGTCCCTATAGTCAAAGCTATGGTTTTTCTAGTAGTCATGAACGGATGTGAGAGTTGAACCATAAAGAAGGCTGAGTGTCGAAGAACTGATTCTGTCAAACTTGGTGCTGGAGAAGACTTTTGAGCGTCTCTTGGACTGCAAGGAGATCTAACCACTCAATCCTAAAGGAAATCAACCCTGGATATTCATTGGAAGGACTGATGCTGAAGCTGAAGCCCCAGTACTTTGGCCACCTGATGTGAAGAGCCAGCTCATTGGAATAGACCCTGATGCTGAGAAAGATTGAGGTCAGGAGAAAGGGGCGACAGAGGATGAGATGGTTGGTTAGCATCACTGACTTAATGTTGAGCAAACTCCAGGAGGTAGTGAAGGACAGGGAAACCTGACGTACTGCAGTCCGTGGGGTCATCAAGAGTCAGAAACAACTTAGCATCTGAACACCACCACCACTTATTCAAGTTCTGAATGCAAAGGAAAAATTCTTTAAGGAAATTAAAAATGCTACACTGTTGATAAGAAAGCAAAGCAGTCTTTTTGCTGATATGGAGAAAGTTTTAGTAACCTGGGTAGAAGATCAAATCATCACAAAGTTCGCTTAAGCCCAAACTTAATACAGAGCAAGTCCCTAGCTATCTTCAATTGTATAAAGGCTGAGAAAGGTAGGGAAGCTGCAGAAGCAAAGTTGGAAGCTAGCAGAGGTTGGATCATGGACTTAAGGAAATAAGCCATCTTCATAACATAAAAGTGCAAAATCAGGTAACAAGTGCTGATGTAGAAACTGCATCAAGTAACCCAGAAGATCTAGTTAAGATAATTAATGAAGGGGGCCACTCTAAAAAACACAGTTTTCAGTGCAGACAAGACAGTCTTCTATTGGAAGAAGATGCCATCTAGGACTTTCATAGCCAGAGAGAAGTCAATGCATGTCTTCAAAGCATCAAAGGACAGGGTGATGCTCTTGTTACAGACTAACACACCTGATGACTTTAAGCTGAAGCCAGTGCTTATTTTCCATTCTGAAATTGCTAAGGCTGTTAAAAATTATTTTAAATGCACCTTACTATGCTCTAGAAATGGAACAACAAAGCCTAGATGACAGCATATCTGTTTGTAGCATGGTTTACTGAATAATTTAAGCCCACTGTTGAAACTCATTGCTCAGAAAAAAAGATTCCTTTCAAATTATGACTTCTCACTGACAATGCACCTGGTCTCCCAGGAGCTCTGATGGGGGTAAACAATGAGATTCATGTTGTTTTCCTGCCTGCTCACACAACAGCCATTCTGCAGTCCATGCATCAAAGAGTAATCTTGACTTTTAAGTCTTATTATTAAAGAAATACATTTTGTAGGGTTCTAGCTGCCATAGATAGTGATTATTCTGATGAATCTGGGCAAACTAACTTGAAAACTTTCTGGGAAGGAGTCACCATTCTAGATGTCATTAAGAATATGAGTGATTCTTGGGAAAATGTTCAAATATCAGCATTAACAAGAGTTTGGAAGAAGTTTATTCCAACTCTCATGGATGATTTTGAGGGCTTCAAGACTTCAGTGGAGTAGATAACTGCAGATACGATGGAAAGAGCCAAAGAACTAGAATCAAGACTAGAGCCAAGCCTGAAAACGTGATTGAATTGCTGCAATCCCATGATAAACTTTTCACAGATGAAGAGTCGCTTCTTATGGATGAACGAAGAAAGTGGTTTCCAGAGAAGGAACCTATTCCTGATGAAGATACTGTGACATTGTTGAAATGACAAGAAAGGATGTAGAAACTTGGTTCATAAAGCATTGAAAAGGTTTGAGTTAGTGTTGTCAATTTTGGATACTTAGCAGTGGAATTGCTTAATTATATGGTATTTCTATTTTTAATTTTTTGAAGAACCATCAAACTGTTTTCCATAGTGGCTGTACCAATTTATATTCTCACCAGTAGATACCAGTGTTCTCTTTTCCCCACATCCTGTTAACACTTGTCTTTTTTTTTTTTTTTAATAATAACCTGACGGCTATTTTGTTTTTAATAATAGCCTCATTATGGTTTTGATTTGCATTTTCCCTGATGATTAGCAATGTTGAGCACACTCTCATGTGCCTGTTGGTCATCTACATTTCTCTTTGAAAAAATGTCTATTTAAATCTCTGCCCAATTTTTAATTGGATTTTTCTTTTTTTTGGCTATTGAATTGTATGGATTCTTTATCTATTTTGGATATTGACCCCTTATCAGATACAGGATTTGCAAGTATTTTCTTCCATTCAGAGGATTGCCTCCTTATTTTGTTGATGATTTCCTTTGCTCTGCAGGAACTTTGTAGTTTGACATAGTCAGCTTGATTCTCTCCACTTCCGTTACTTTTCCTCTTGGTTGTAGATTCAAAAGTCATTGCCCAGACCTATGTCAAGGCCTATGTTTTCTTTTAGGAATCTTATGGTTTCATGTCTTATGTTCAAGTCTTCAATGTATTTTGAGTTGATTTTTGTGTATTGTATAAGATAGTTGTCCAGTTTCATTTTTTCGCATGTGACTGTCCAGTTTTCCCAAAACCATTTATTGAAGAGACTGGCCTTTCCCCATTGTATATTATTGGCTCCTTTGTTGTAAATTAATTGACTATGTGTGTTATGTGTATGGGTTTATTTCTGGGCTCTCTAATTGCAACTTTATTCCCTTTCATATTAAAACATTTTTAATAAATTTATTATAAAGATGAATATACCTCATAGGCCCAAATACTATAATTATAGCAATAAAAACACTCCTTAGATAATGTCCCAAGAGAAAGAATAAAACATTATCCTACCTCAGGACATTCAGAGGTTTAACAAGGTGGTCACCTTTGAAGGCTAATTTGCTTTTGAAGTGTTTATAGACAGAAAAATGTTAAGTGCTGTTGGCCTCTAGAATTAATGGTCGATAAACCACAACAAAAATGTTGAAGGCTGTCACTTAAAGAGGTATGATATTTTAGTGATCTCATGGAACATAGACTGCGGGGAGCCAGCTGGAGGACCTCGGCCCAAGGCAAAAGTCATGAGGAAGGAGGCTCGACATACGCAAAGGCGGGATCGAGCCTCAGGAGTCCCCCTGGAAATCCTCGAGCATCTACCCCCATAACCAGAGCCTGCCTACTTTACTACTTTGTGCTCTCACCTACACCTCTGACTTTACGGGGGGCTGTCCCCCACCACCTCTTTTGGAGAAGGAGTTAACTTAGAGCTCCAGTTAATAATAATTCCTGGGTGTGACAGGAGTGTTTCAACCTACAAACTCCTCTGAAGGTTCTCTAGCCTGCTTGACAGGCTTGTCCGGCCACATGTGATTGCTCACAGCCTCCCAACCGTGAGAGGCACGAGACGCTTTAAACCTTCTAAAAACAGGTACTTTAGAGAAGTTAGAAAACTATTAGTATAAGTATAGTGGGCTGATTAGAAATTGTATTGGTGAAGGGTTTTTCATTTGTTGAGCCAACGTTTGTTGCTATGTCTCCACATCCCCTGCCCTTATACACATTAATGAATATATAGAAGAAATAAGTATTAACCTTTGGTATAAATCATGTTAGACCTTAGGCTAAGTAAATTCTTTCCTTTACTAAAACCCACTATACCCTCACCCTATAGGAATGTAACTTTATTTGGGTGGCGTCTATTTTAAGAATAATCACCCCTGGAGAAATAAGTGTCCTGGTTGACTGACCACTGTCACAAGGAGAGGGTCATAAATTGTCAGCAGGCCCCCTGGCCAGAAGATGATGTAACACCCCTAAGACCTCTGTATACATTTGTATGAAGCACCTGACTTTGATAAAAGTCAGGACTGCTGACCCCATGTGACTTTTGCATAACATCTCAGTGTATAAAAGTAGACCATGGAAAATAAAGAATTGGGATCAGTTCCTCGAAATACTGGTCTCCTCATGTCTCTCTCTCTCTCAAACTCTGGCTGAGTCTCCATCTGGAGCGCGGAACCCACCATGCTTACTAATTTTGCCTGGGCTTCTAAGATCCAACCGGGGAGGCCTCAGTGTCTCCTTTCCTTCGGGAGAACAGAAGGATGCCTGTGGCCTACGTAAGTGGTGCAAACTTCTTGTCTTGAAGTTTTATTGGTCTCCCGCGTAAACCAAGCTACTCAGCCTCTTTTCTCCACTGAATTTTCCTACTGAGCTATCCTCATTCTATTACTCTTTATATCTCTAATTAATATCTAATTGAAGCTATTGTATCCTGATCCTCGCCGATGCCGTCCCCGCTTCGAACTCCCTGGATCAGCCGAGGCTGGACCCCGGCAATAGACTACTACTTAGATTTCTTTTGAGCTGATGGGGGCATTCCTTCATCCTTGAAAGTAGGAATTTTGTTGTTTTTAGTTGCTAAGTTGTGTCCAACTCTTTTCAACCCCCCTGTACTGTAGCCCACCTGGCTCCTCTTTCTGTGGGATTTTCCAGGCAAGAATACTGGGATGGGTTGCCATTTCCTTCTCCAGGGGATCTTCCTGACCCAGGGATGGAACCTGCATCTCTTGCAGCTCCTGCATTGGCAGACAGGTTTTTTACCACTACACCACTAGGGAAACTAGAAATAAGAGGGTCCAGTTAAACTTGCAGCTGATCAAAGTCCTTGCAGTATCTTTTCTCATGACATTCAAGTTGTTGTGTAAACATAGTTTGCTGATTCATTAATCTGAA
>NW_011494956.1:1644496-1646218 GCF_000754665.1 Bison bison bison
AATCTGAAAGCTGCCTTTGTGTCTTTAGCAATCTCACAATTTCATCTTAAATATAAATAATAATAGTACTTATCTGATAATGTTGCTATGAAGATTAAATATGTTAATTTATTTAAAGTGCTTAGAACAATGTATGAATGTAGTAAAAACTAAAAAAAAGAAAAAAATTAGTTGGTCTTATCATTACCACCCATGTTAAATTTGAATATTAGAGGATTCACATGTAATTAAGCAGTATTCTCCTGAAAGCCTTCACTCAAAATATTACCAAGGCAAAAATATATTAAGTGACCTCTATCTCATCATGATTCTAATATCAAAATAAATTACTATTTATGTCTTATTTGCTTTGATTTTGGTTTCCAGGAAAGACTTTGAATTAGAACAGTCTGTTTTTAATTTTGTCACTTCTATTTACTAGTTACTTGACCCTAGTAAAGTTAATCTTTTTAAGCTTCTTTCTACCTAGTTGTAAGTAAGGATAATATTCATGGGTGGTTAGTAAAATAAAATTTAAAAAAGTGTGTAAATATCTACATGCATGATACCTAGCCCATAATAAGTATTCATTTCAGTTCAGTTTAGTCTCTCAGTCATGTCTGACTCTTTGTGATACCATGGACACCAAGCTTCCCTGTCTATCACCAACTCCTGGAACTTGTTCAAACTCAAGTCCATTGAGTTGGTGATAGCACCCAACCATTTCATTTCTGTCATCCCCTTCTCTTCCCACATTCAATCTTTCCCAGCATCAAGGACTTTTCTAAGGAGTCAGTTCTTCACATCACGTGGCCAAAGTATTGGAGCTTCAGCTTCAGCACCAGTCCTTCCAATGAATATTCAAGACTGATTTCCTTTAGGATGGACTCGCTGGATCTCCTTGCAGTCCAAGGGACTCGCAAGAGTCTTCTCCAACACCACATTTAAAAAGCATCAATTCTTTGGTGCTCAGCTTTCTTTATGGTCCAACTTTCACATCCATACATGACCACTGGAAAAACCATAGCTTTGACTAGATGGCCCTTTGTGGCAAAGTAATGTCTCTGCTTTTTAATATGCTGTCTAGGTTTGTCATAACTTTTCTTCCAAGGAGAAAGCATCTTTTAATTTCATGGCTGCAGTCACCATCTGCAGTGATTTTGGAGCCCCAAAAAATAAATTTGTCACTGTTTCCATTGTTTCCCCATCTATTTGCTATGAAGTGATGGGACCAGATGCCATGATCTTCAATTTTTGAATGTTGCATTTTAAGCCAACTTTTTCACTCTCCACTTTCACTTTCATCAAGAGGCTCTTTAATTTCTCTTTGCTTTCTGCCATAAGGGTGATGTCATCTGCATATCTGAGGTTATTGATATTTTTCCCAGCAATCTTGATTCCAGCTTGTGCTTCTTCCAGCCCAGCGTTTCTCATGTACTCTGCATATAAGTTAAATAAGCAGGGTGACAATATACAGCCTTGATGTACGCCTTTCCCAATTTGGAACCAGTCTGTTGTTCCACGTCTGGTTCTGACTGTTGCTTCTTGACCTACATACAGATTTCTCAGGAGGCTGGTAAGGTGGTCTGGTATTCTCATCTCTTTCAGAATTTTCCACAGTTTATTGTGATCCACACAAAGGCTTTGGCTTTTTATTCAGTAACTATTCCTTTTCTATTCTTTTTTTTTTTTAAACTTTATAATATTGTATTGGTTCTGCCATATATCAAAATGAATCTGCCA
>NW_011494956.1:1646318-1659268 GCF_000754665.1 Bison bison bison
CCTTCCCATACCATCTCTCTGGGTCATCCCAGTGCACCAGCCCCAAGCATCCAGTATCATGCATCGAACCTGGACTGGCAACTCATTTCATATATGATATTATACATATTTCAATGCCATTCTTGTTTTCAAAGTGATGAAAGTAATAATGATTTTGTTGAGTAAAGACAATACTGAAGTGGATAGCCTTTCCCTTCTCCAGGGCATCTTTCCAATCCAGGGATCGAACCCAGGTCTCCTGAATTGCAGGCAGATTCTTTACCAGCTGAGCCACAAAGGGAAACTCCAAAGATAATTTTAGGTCCCAGAAACAGGCTAATTTTCTCTCTTCCATTGCTTAAAGAAGATCTTATAGTTAAAAATTAATTACTCTGATTTTTCTATTAACTCAGAATTAGGCATGAAATCATAAAAATAAAGAATTGTTACCTTTACTAAATTTCTTCTTTATCTAATACATACATGACAAACTTGTCTTAATCCTTTTCAGAAAAAATTATAATAAAAAAGGCTTGTCTCATTGTTCCCCTGTGAAACTGTTATCGATTACCTTTACCTAGTTCAGAGAAGTATCATATATAACATAAACAACAAACATTTAAATTTGTTCAAAAAATCATTCCTAAAGTTTTTTAACTTAATTTTTAAAATTTTATTTAAGAACTGAATACTTCTGTAACTGTGATTGAGAAATTTAGACAAATGTAAAGTAACAGCAAAAACAGATCACCCATAATATTACCCTCAAAAATTAACATATTTTCATTCTATTTTTCTGCAGAAAATCCAATTCATTTTCATATATTTCATAAACATTTCATATTCAAAAGTCAATGGAAAACTTCACAAAGGTGAAGTTTTTAGAGTGAGCTAGTACAGGTGATATGGGTACCTTCAGGAGGAACTAGAGTAGTTCCTCACAGTCATCTCAGAGAACAGAGCCAGCTGGAGTTCTCAACACTCCGGACAGGGCGGAAATGAAGTTATTTGATGGAGCCTATCACTTCCTCATTTTGAGATCTACTGGGTATAAGGGAAAGATCACAGCTAATCAAAATTAATTTTAAACATGCCTTAAATTTCACTGAAGTCTCACTACCACAGGCAAGACTGAATAGAGAAAAGATCCTTACTTCCCATTTTCCTTCTCAAACTTACATCAGGCACCCACTATTTCAGAGGAGAGACAGATGGAGCTTCTGCACTACATAAATTTAAATCATTCTCTCTCCCTGATTTTTTCCTCCTAATTTTCACAGAGCATGGAGTTAAATTCTGAGAAGTTAAATGTCCATATGAGATAACATTATTACTTTGCACTTATTTTTTTTGTACCTTTAAATGTCTCTAGTAAAAATGCAAGGGAGTTTACCTTTAGAACCAAAGTAGACCCTATGGATATATATATTTTTAAATTCTGTAAACATTCAATAAGGTTTATTGTACTTGTTTTGTATTTATTTTTAATTGGAGCATAATTGCTTTACAATCTGTGTTTTTTCTGGTGTACAATAACATGAATCAACCATATGTACACATATACCCCCTCCCTCTTGAGCTTCCCATTCACCCTTCCATCTATATTATTATATATTTGATTATATATGATTATACGTCAATCCAAGAAATTCCTCCTCCAACCTTTCATTGGAAGACTCCTTAGAAAATTTACTCAAGTTTCTTTTATTTGGGCTTTTCTGGGAATGGCAACCCACTCCATTATTCTTGCCTCAAGAATCCCATAGACAGAGAAGCCTGCGGACTACAGTCCATGGTGTCACAGTTGGATACGACTGAGCGACTAACCACAAATTCTAATATAACGACTTCTAGAGTTAATATGAGGGACTTTTCTGGTGGTTCAGCAGTAAAGAATCCGCCTGCCAAATCAGGAGATGCAGATTTGATCCCTGGGTCTGGAAGATCCCCTGGAGAACAAAATGGCAACACACTCCAGTTTTCTTGCCTGAGGAATCCCATAGGTGGAGGAGCTTGGAGGGCTATAGTCCATGGGGTCACAAAGAGTCAGATACAACTCAGTGACTAAACAACAACAAAAAAAGTTATTATGAGTTTAGAACATGATACCGAATTATCTGTTTAGTAAGCTTTTCACTACTCTAGCAGAGGGAAGAATATAATAGCAAAACATAGAGGGAAATAAAAAAACACAACAGGACTTACAAATGCTATAGTAATAATATGGAAAGATTTGGAGGTACTCCTTCGGTTCCTGCAGGATGACTTGAAAAATTTCCCACAAGATTATTCTCCCACTTTTCTAGTAAATGCAAGAAACCTGATAGTCCAGAGACAAGTGTTCCGAGTGTGACCCATTTGTCTAGATGACTCAGAAGGAAACATTTTAATTAAATATGGAAGTACTTTTTAATAAGGCTCAGGGTAGGAAAGGAGCATAACGAGGCAAGGGTTTTATTTCATACAGAATAAGATCAAGGTCATAGTAACAGAAAAGTACAAGTTTAAGGCTCAAGATGTTGTTGGAGGAAATTAATTCCTATGGTGCATTGCCCTTCTTTGGGACTGGAATGAAAACTGGCTAGAAAAGGTCAGTTTTCATTCCAATCCCAAAGAAGAAAGATGCCAAAAAATGTTCAAATTACCATACAATCATGCTTATTTCATATGCTAGCAGGGTAATGCTCAAAATCCTTCAAGTTGGCTTCAGCAGTATGTGAACCAAAAACTTCCAGATGTACAAGCTGGATTTAGAAAAGACAGAGGAACCAGAGATCAAATTGCAAACATTTGTTGGATCATAAAGAAAGCAAGGGAATTCCAGAAAAACATCTACTTCTGCTTCAATGACGACACTAAAGCCTTTGACTGTGTGGATCACAACAAATTATGGAAATTCTTAAGAAGATGGGAATACCAGGCCACCTTACCTGTCTTCTCAGAAACCTGTATGCAGGTCAAGAAGCAGCAGTTAGAACCAAACATGGAGCAACAGACTAGCTCAAAATTGGGAAAGGAGTACAACAATAATGTATATTGTCATTCTACTTATTTAACTTCTATGCAGAGTACATCATGCAAAATTCTGGGCTGGATGAAGCACAAGCTGGAATCAAGATTGTGGGGAGAAATATCAACAACCTCAGATATGCAGATGATACCACTCAAATGGCAAAAAGTGAAAAGAAACAAAAGAGCCTCTTGATAAGGGTGAAAGAGAAGAATGAAAAAGTTGGCTTAAAACTCAACATTCAAAAAACTAAAATCATAGCATCTAGTCCCATCTCTTCATGGCAAATAGATGGGGAAAAAGTGGAAACAGTGACAGATTTTATTTTCTCAGCCTCCAAAATCACTGTGGATGGTGACTGCAGCAATGAAATTAAACGGTGCCTCATCCCTGGAAGAAAGGCTATGATAAACCTAGACAGCATACTAAAAAGCAGAGACATCACTTTGCTGACAAAGGTCCAAATTGTCAAAGCTACAATTTCTCCAGTAGTCATGTACACATGTGAGAGTTGACCATAAAGAAGGCTGAGTGTCAATGGATTTGCTCAGAATTCTTTGAGCGCCAAAGAATTTCGAACTCTGGTGTTGGAGAAGACTCTTGAGAGTCCCTTGGACAGCAAGAAGATCCAACCAGTCAATCCTAAAAGAAATCAGTCCTGAATATTCATTGGAAGGACTGATACTGAAGCTGAAGCTCCAATACTTTGGTCACCTAATACAAAGAGCTAACACATTGGAAAAGACCCTGATGCTAGAAAAGATTGAAGGCAGGAGGAGAAGGGGGAACAGAAGATGAGATAGCTAGGTAGCATCATTGACTCAATGGACATGAGACTGAGTAAACTCCAGGAGATAGGGAAGGACAGGGAAGCCTGGAGTGCTGCAGTCCATAGGGTTGCAAAGAGCCACACACTTCTTAGCATCCAAATAACAACAATAACAATCCCGATGGTGCCAAGATGTGATTGATTTCAGGCACTTTATAAGAAATTGACTTACAAGAATATTAGCTACAGACTGAAGTGAAAGCACATCACCACATTTCTCCTCTCCTCTCCTCTCTCACAACTCAGAGTTCTCTCCTCTCCTCCTGAGAGGTGGTGAGTGCCACAAATGTCTGGAAAACACCTCAGATGGGAAATGTATTTGTATGATCCAAATCAGCACTGGGGGATGTATGGGCACTATCCTGTGGGAAAGGGCGGTGTCTCACAAAAAAGAAATGACTGGGAAGGACTTCAGGGCTAGAATTTTGGAGGGGGAGGAAATAAAAAAAATTGTGGAAACATCATTAACACTTGGCATATGCACTCAGACCCTTGTGGGCTCAAAGGAGTTTATTTTATCCACTAGTGAAGTGGAATTCCCTCCATCAAACCCTCCAGGTTTAAAGTTCTTGCTGGAATATTTAGCTAAAATACAATAATAGATAAAATCTCCTTTGAAGTTCAGGGTGTTATGATCTAGATAAGGAGAGGTAAAGCAAAATTTGGGACAGAGAAGGGAACTTTGTCCTGATTTTCCCCTCCAAGTACAGATAGGGAGAGGATTGGACTAGAGGGAGGCATGTTCTTGTCCTTTAGATCAGGAGTCCCCAACCCCCAGGTCACGGACAGACACAGGCCTGTTAGGAATCTGGCTGAACAGCAGGAGGTGAGCTGCGAGTGAGTGAGTGAAGCTTCATCTGTATTTACAGCTGCTCCCCGTTGCTTGCATTACTGTCTGATCTCCGCCTCCTGTCAGATCAGCGTGGCATTAGATTCTCTATGTAGCCACAAACCCTACTGTGCACTGTGCATGCAAGGGATCTAGGTTGTGCTTCTTATGATGATCTGATGATCTGATTGTGCTTCATGGTGAGTTGTATAATTATTTCATTATCTACCACAATGTAATAATAATAGAAATAAAGTGCACAGCAAAAGTAATGTTCTTGAATCATCCCCAAACCACACCCTCCCACCCCAGTCTGGAAAAATTGTTTTCCGTGAAACCAGTGCCTGGTGCCAAAAAGGTTGGCGACTACTGCTCTAGAACTCAGAAAAAGAAGCAGAGACCAGCTATAAACCTGGGTTAGGTATTGTGACATTAGAAAAATAACTCTGCCTTTACTTCCTTGCTGACCTGTGAGAGACAAAGATAAACAGATAACTATTAGTTATTTTTTCCAGCTTTATTAAGCTGTAATTGACAAGTAAAATTGTAATATTTAAAGCATACATGATGATTTGTTAAATGTGTGCATTTTAAAAGGATTCCCACAATTGAATTAATTAACATATCCATTGCTTCATGTATTTACCTTTTTTTTTGGTGAGACTGCTTAAAATCTACTCTCTTAGTAAGTTTCAGTTATGCAATATAGTATATTATCAATTAGAACCACCATGCTGTACATTTGATCCTCAGACCTTGCTCATCTTAATATTAAAATTTGTACCCTTTCCCCATTTTTCCCACTCCCCGGCCTTGACTTCCCTGGTGGCTCAGATAGTAAAGCATCAGCATCTGCCTACAATGCAAGAGACTTGGTTGGGTTCAATCCTGGGGTCAGTAAGATCCTCTGGAGGAGGGAATGACAACCCACTCCAGCATTCTTGCCTGGAGAATTCCATGGCCAGAGAAGCCTGGCAGGCTATAGTCCATGGGGTCACACAGAGTTGGACACAAATGAATGATTAACACTTTCACTTTCCAGCCCTTACAATGATTAATTATTGAGCAGATGAGCAGGTGATCAAAATGTTAATTTTGAGAGAGGAAAGAGAAGAGGGAGCTAAAATATATCTAACAACAAAATTCCTGTCTTTATAAATGTGTTATGCCTGTGACACAGACAAAGCTTCCAGGACCCCGGTGACAAAGACCAGATACTAAAATGTAAATACAATTTTAAGGTAAAGCATTTGATAGTTTGAAGTGGATGTGGGTGGGGCTTGGCTTTCTTAATTGCAACTCCTATGGGAGAAGACAGTTTATATTGATCTTATTGGAAATATTTTTATTTCATGCATGGGGAATAAAAGATTCTATTCATGGTGACTCAAGCTAATTTGATAATTGAATGTTAATTTGCAGATCAGATATTTTGGCAAGATAAACTTTAGGCAGAGATGTTTGCTGTTGCACGGGGAGGAAATACTGTTTAGCCAATTGCAGCAAGTTCCTTATTTGCAGCAAAAGCAGATTCCAGTCTGTATGTGTCTTTAAGTGAACTCTCCTTTGGAAAATGGCCACTTTTAATTTCTTTTGAGCAAACTCTTAGCTCTTTTAAGATACACTCGAGACTGTTCAGTAATAAGCCTAAGATTCAGAATGCTTTTTGTTCGATTAGGTGATGATTTCAAGCTGCACTGGTGCTCTCTAATGGGCACCAAAATGACCCATTTTGAATTCTGATCGTCTTTGGTTTTTAATATTGGTGCAAATAGAATCATTGAAGCCAACTGCCTCCACCTGGACTGGGATGGGTTATAGGGCCACTGTATTTTTGTATGAATTATGAAAGTGTGTCAAGTTCTCATCTATAAAATTTAAACATCTGTGAAAAATGTTACTCGGCCTAAAAGGGTAATTTTATTTACCTGAATATTTATTGGAAGGACTGATGCTGAAGCTGAAGCTCCAATACTTTGGCCACCTGATTCGAAGAACTGACTCACTGGAGAAGACCCTGATTCTGGGAAAGATTGAAGGCAGGAGGAGAAGGGGACAACAGAGGACTAGATGGTTGGATGACATCACAGACTCAATGGACGTGAGTTTGAGCAAGCTCCTGGAGTTGATGATGGACAGGGAAGCCTGGCGTGCTGCAGTCCATGGCGTCACAAAGAGTCAGACATGACTGAGTGACTGAACTGAAAAGGGTAAATTCACTGTGAAGAATCACATACCCTAACTCATTTGTTGAGAGTGTAGTTGGACCCTTACTTACATTTATCTCAGGATTCTGAGAAAACAAATTCTGAGATGGATGTCGTGTTTTCATACCTAAGAGGACACTGATGCCTTTCTAAAAAGCAATATATTCTAGCACAGTAGAAGGTATATGTAGTATAATTAAATAGTGACTATTGATATTACAGCTCAGCAGCCTCAGTGCAACATAACCCAAATTTGGTACTAATTATGTATGAGTTTTTTACTTTATACAGGCCTCATTGGCTATTTGGACTGGCAAAATGGGTAGATACTCCTACACTTAATAGTCATAGTCATAGTGGTGCTTGCTTCATTTTTGTTTTTGTTTGTTTGTTTTTACAAATACTACGAGGACCTCCACTATCATGTATGATGCTTTTGTGAAAATTAGAAAAGACATCCCTTCTGGGTGAACAAATTATATATGTATAATACATATATACATGTATACATACATACAGGTACATATGTATACTATATATGTATATATGTGTGTGTGTGTGAAGAATTTATAGATGAACAGCTAGATAAATAGATCTTTATCTGCATCCCTGGTTGGCACTTATCATACCCAACTCATCTGTAATCTCGATCACAGCTTTTCCAAGCCGGCTTTGCTGTTGTGCTCACTTCTGACACTTTGAATCAGCAGCATTTTCTTCCTTCTGCTAATGAGGAAACTGAACCCAGTGAAATAAGTTGCTCAAGGACACACCTTTGTAGGTAGTGTCTCAGGTACTGAACAATAAGCATGCCTCACCTCAGAATCTGTGCCAGGCAAGACTGCCTTTTAGGAAGCTGATGCATGAATTACAGGCAATTTTATGCCTACAAAGGAGATAACTGGCACATTGATGTTCACTGTCATTTCATAATGGCACAAAAGTTTTCTCTTGTGACATTAAGTGAAAGTTTTCCTGGGTCCTCACTGAAAAGACTAATGAAACTAATTCAAATTCAGGCTCAGTAAACATTTGTTGAGTTCTAAATGCAGCAAGTGCTAATTGATATGGGATACAAAATGGCAACCCAGACAAGCAAGACCCTTTCATCAATCAAGTTCCACTCATGCAGCCAGTGGAGACAGATATGAAGGACTGAATCTATTTGTGGAAGATTTCATTTCCCAGAGATGGCCATACCATATGAGCTGTTGCAATGCAAATTTGCCATTCCTGTATAAAATAGCAGGTAGGAAGCTGCCCTGTAGCACAGGAAGCTCAGCTCAGTGCTCTGTGACGACTTAGAAGAGCGGTATGGAGTGTGGTGGGAGAGAGGCTTTAGAGGGAGGGGATATATGTATACACAGAGCAGATTCATTTTATTTTACAGCAGAAACTCACACAGCATTATAAAACAATTATACTCCTATACTTGCGCTTCCCTGGTGGCTCAGATTGTTAAGTGTCTGCCTACAATGAGGGAGACCTGGGTTCAATCCCTGGGTTGGGAAGATCTCCTGGAGAAAGAAATGGCAACCCACTCCAGTATTCTTGCCTGGAAAATCCCATGGATGGAGGAGCCTGTTAGGCTACAGTCCATGGGGTCGCAAAGAGTCGGACACGACTGAGCGACTTCACTTTCACTTTCTGTACTCCAATAGGAAAAAAAAACCCAACAAAAATAGAGTCTTAGTTCCCTTTCTTGAATCTGTGTGGGTTTTGAATTGGTTTTGACTGGTAGAATACAGTAGAAATGATGCTGTGTGATTCTTTAGGCTGAGTTTTAAAAGGTTAAGTGACTTTTGCTTGAATTCACGGGACACTGTCTTGGAGTCATGGGCTGACACATAAGGGCAACAGTAAGTAAGATGTAGCAAGGAAGTCAAGCCATGTGGGGAGACTTCATGTAGGTACTCTTATTAACAGTTACAATATATAAGTCAGCCTAGCTCAGGCACCAGCCATATAGAGATAGAGGCACTCTAGATGGTTTCAGTCCTCAGCCATCCTGACTCCCTAGCCTCAGATTCTTCATAGCCCCAGACAAGGAACAGAAACACACAGAAACAAGGAACAAGAAACAAGAAACAGAAACACCATCCCAATGGTCCCTTACCCCATTCCCACAGGATCTGTGGGCATAATAAAATCGTTGTTACTTTATACCATTCAATTTGGGGTTGATTTGTTATGCAGACATAGTAACAGAAACATCATTCTTCCAAGATAACGGCTGCAGTCATTGAGGCAGGGAATACTGTCAGCGTCCGCATACAGATGTACATTTTTTCCCCTGTAGCTTTATCTAACACTTCTTATAAAGGGGAACAAAAAGACCTTGGAAGATAAGTAAACCAATCTATGTAAAGGTCATATTCCCCAAGTGGTTTCTAACTTTAGAAATAACTATAACAGTATTTTCTCAAATTGAACAAAAATATATATAAAATGTTCTAAAGAAAAGAGTACAATATGTTTCAAGACAAATGAATGTTAAAAAAATTCCCAAGACACCGTCGCCTTGATGTGGTTTCAAACACTAACAGGAGATGAGGAAGTGCTGTCATTACTTTTATTATATATTATTTGGTGCCTGAGTTATATTTTATCCAGGATAGAAAAACCTCTATTTCTGCCCTCAGGGTGTACAATTTAAATCAGAGAGATGCTATAACTGTCTCTGACAGAACACAGAGTGTTCTGGTTTCTTTATGCTGATTTGGAGGTTTTCAAACAACCTAATCACCACAGTGTAAAGATATCAAGTGAAATAGAAAGCAATGACAGAACTCTCTCCAGAGTTTCAAGTCTTTATTTCAACAGGATAACTCCCTATTTTCAGTTCTTCAAAAAACAAGCCAATTGCATGCTCCATAATAGTTATAAGAATTATGAGATGCTGAGTTTAGTGATAAGCAGAGAATAGTTTAAATGACTGTTAAAAAAAAAAAAGACACATCTTTGGAATTTGGCTGTACATATGTTAAAAAAAACATAATAAAATCTACTAATTAAATCCAAGGACAATGTGAATTAGTAATAAGTCTGAATCAAACATTATGATAAGGAATTCTGATTTTATTACTTTGCAATGAAATAAAATAACATGCAATTAGCTGTTTCTAATTACATGTCCTGCATGAATATATTTTTGCTAAATGGATAATTTATAACTCACATCATTGATCAACTGACCCCCACATTTGTGTAGAACATGCCTTTGCTAAGAACTCAAACGCAGTAAATGTCAACCCTCCATGCACAGGTACTAACCTAGTGGATGTGGAGAATTCTAGAGAGAACAAAGATAGCAGTCTTGTTCTCCATAAGCTTAAATTCTTATTAGGAAGTTATTTTTAAGAAGCAAATAAGAGTACTAAATGATTTATACCTCTTCCTTATGCTTGAGAGAACTCAGATCCAAGAAACTGCTAAAAGATTCTTGGATGAAATTGCCTTTACTACGGTAGAAGAGCAGAAATTATTTAAATTTATGAGGACATGGAACTCTGGACAATAAAACATGAAAGCATTACTTGCCTTCTATATTGTAGCGGTTGATTAAGAAGCACTTTTTTTCCAGATATAAAGTGGTAAAGCTTGGTTCAGACTAGCATCTGGATACTAGATGATTTAACTGAGGTCACCTGAATGAATACACATATACATGCAATACAATATGAATGGTTACAATATCAGTGTTAAGTATGATCAGTTATTGATTATGGCAGCAACTCAAATTACTGGTAAATTTGATGGGTTTTTGTCAGGTGTGATACTGGAGAAAAATGACAGGCTTAGACTCAAAAGTCAGCTTTGGGGCTGAAGAAGCCATTTAAACCTCTGTAAATCAGTTTGAGTAAATAATGAGTCCCAGTCACATATTAAGATAGGGAAATACATTTTTAAAAATTTATAACTTTGGCCACTAAAAATAAAATAACTTTGGGTCACTAAAAAATGATTTTCAGGCACCAGTTGAAAGACTTTTAAATTTAAGTTTTCTCACTTGCTGAATTGACCCCAAAATGCCTTCCTCTTGGAGTTTTTTGAGGATCAAATGAAATGAAGTAAATGAAAGAATTTTAAGAGGAAATTTGTTACCCAAACTATAAGATACTATTATGATTCTCTAATTTTTTTAAAGGCATTCAGAAAAAAAAGTACCAACCTTATCCTGAAAATAAGGATTCTATTGTGGAAATAGTATCAAACCAATAGAGATTTATTGATCATCTACAATGCTGCCCTCTTTTCTGGTTTGGAGATCTCTATGAGAATAACATATTTTGAAGGATAATGCTAACAAATAATTCAACAATTTGAGCATATGACTTAAAATGAACTTTAAGTAAAAAGTTCATGATTATCGAACATGATTCCTAACCATCTAAATTACCAATCCGTTCCCCACAGAACTACTAAAGAGTTTAGTCTTCATAGCGGTTGCTAGTAGATATAAGTAGGCTTCCCAGGTGGCATTAGTGGTAAAAAACCTGCCTGCAACACAGGAGACACAAGAGATGTGGGTTCAGTTCCTGGGTTGGGAAGATCCTCTGGAGGAGGGCCTGGCAACTCATTGCATTATTCTTGCCAGCAGAATCCCATGGACAGAGGAGCCTGGAAGGCTACGGTCCATAGGGTGGCCCAGAGTCAGACACAACTGAAGCGACTTAGCACACACAGTACATGTATGAGAAGGAAAAAAAACAACAACAAAATAAAACAAAGAACAAAGCTTAATGCTTAAGGGACAAGTCAAATGTTTCTTTTGAAGCACTCACAAAAATAAAGTGAGTTTCCTTCATGGCTCTCCTGCCTACTGGGGCCAAATAATTTAACTTTGGCCTTTATCTTCATAACTGGTTTGTAACCCTGTCTGTATTTCCCTTTCTTCCCTTAGTGCTCCCCAAGAAGGGACACATCACACTCTGGGGACTATTTTGAAGTTGGCTTCCTGCCAACTCCGTGCAAAATCTTAAGAACTTCCGGTGTTCTGGACGCCCTTGGCTTCCTTAATGATATTCACATCAGGATTTCACCCAGGACATTCCCCAAAGTACAAGGAGTTTTTAGGCTCATCCTTGAATCTTGCCAAATTCCATGTAAATCTGGTGTAAACACCAATCTTCTACAATCCTAAAGAGTAAATTTGTTCTTGTTTAGACGACTTCCCAGTGTATATAGGAGAAAGAGTGTATTCTACCTCCTTCATAAACTGGATCCAGTCTACTTTTTTATATTCTTTTTTACCACTTTTTCACACTCACTCAGCAATTTCCCCATAGAGAAGTATGTGCTTCACCAACATACACCAAGCTCTTTATTTCATGCTGGCTTAGAATAAGCTGTCCATCTGGGGTGTCTTTTTTCATCTTTCTATAGAACAAATGTCTTTTCATTCTCTATTCTAAAGCAGCCCTCCTTCCCCCTTATAAAGTCTTCTTCACTTACCCTAAGACAAGATTAGTTTTAAACAAGCTGTAGAACATCATATAAGCTTCCGTTAGAGCATTTAACCCAGAATGTATCAATTTACATGTTGCATTTTCTGTTTCAACCAATGGAATATAAGCATACTGAGGATGGAACTTGGTTCCGTGAACTCTTACATCTTCCTCCTTCAGGTACTTTCTTGGCATCCGTTATATGTTAAGTTCAGTTCAGTTCAGTCACTCAGTTGTGTCCGACTCTTTGCGACCCCATGAATCGCAGCACGCCAGGCCTCCCTGTCCATCACCAACTTCCGGAGTTCACTCAGACTCACGTCCATCGAGTCAGTGATGCCATCCAGCCATCTCATCCTCTGTCATCCCCTTCTCCTCCTGCCCCCAATCCCTCCCAGCATCAGAGTCTTTTCCAATCAGTCAACTATTCCCATGAGGTGGCCAAAGTACTGGAGTTTCAGCTTTAGCATCATTCCTTCCAAAGAAATCCCAGGGCTGATCTCCTTCAGAATGGACTGGTTGGATCTCCTTGCAGTCCAAGGGACTCTCAAAAGTCTTCTCCAACACCACAGTTCAAAAGCATCAATTCTTCGGCGCTCAGCCTTTTTCACAGTCCAACTCTCACATCCATACATGACCACAGGAAAGT
>NW_011494956.1:1659368-1673878 GCF_000754665.1 Bison bison bison
TCACCATCTGCAGTGATTTTGGAGCCCCAAAAAATAAAGTCTGACACTGTTTCCACTGTTTCCCCATCTATTTGCCATGAAGTGATGGGACCGGATGGCATGATCTTCGTTTTCTGAATGTTGAGCTTTAAGCCAACTTTTTCACTCTCTTCTTTCACTTTCATCAAGAGGCCTTTTAGTACCTCTTCATTTTCTGCCATAAGGGTGGTGTCATCTGCATATCTGAGGTTATTGATATTTCTCCCGGCAATCTTGATTCCAGCTTGTATTTCTTCCAGTCCAGCGTTTCTCATGATGTACTCTGCATAGAAGTTAAATAAGCAGGGTGACGATATACAGCCTCGATGTACTCCTTTTCCTATTTGGAACCAGTCTGTTGTTCCATGTCCAGTTCTAACTGTTGCTTCCTGACCTGCATACAGATTTCTCAAGAGGCAGGTCAGGTGGTCTGGTATTCCCATCTCTTTCATAATTTTCCACAGTTTATTGTGATCCACACAGTCAAAGGCTTTGGCATAGTCAATAAAGCAGAAATAGATGTTTTTCTGGAACTCTCTTGCTTTTTCGATGATCCAGCAGATGTTGGCAATTTGATCTCTGGTTCCTCTGCCTTTTCTAAAACCAGCTTGAACATCAGGATATTTCCTAAATATTAAATGATTATGCTTTAAAATTTACATTGAGTTTGGGAAAAGATAAAATACATTCTTTCTTTACCAGTGAAATAACCAAGGCACTAGACTCCCTCTGTATAACATCTGGGATCATGCATATGAACAGATTTTTAAAATCATTAGGCATTGCACACATGTCAGGTATTTTGGATTGGCCTGATCAACTCATTTATGGAGAGGCAGTGAAACTTAGACTCTGAGGGCATGGGACTTTCCTCTCTATGTTTGGGCTGGAATTTATAGCTATACCAGTTACTAGCTATGTAGTCTTGGGCAAGGTGTTTAAAATCTTTATTCCTCAGTTTCCTTGACTATAAAATAGGATTAGTTTTATTGCTAATCACTAGTTTAGAGGTTAAAAAAAAAAAAGCAAAATTTAGTGTTTGAATTACAACTCTATATCTCATGGACATCACAGATGTTCAACCCTGAAATCAAATTGATTATATTCTTTGCAGCCAAAGATGGAGAAGCTCTATACAGTCAGCAAAAACAAGACTGGGAGGTGACTGTGGCTCAGATCATGAACTCCTTATTGCCAAATTCAGACTTAAATCAAAGAAAGTAGGGAAAACCACTAGACCATTCAGGTATGACATAAATTAAATCCCTTATGATTATACAGTGGAAGTGAGAAATAGATTTAAGGGCCTAGATCTGATAGACAAAGTGCCCGATGAACTATGGAATGAGGTTCGTGACATTGTACAGGAGACAGGGATCAAGACCATCCCCATGGAAAAGAAATGCAAGAAAGCAAAATGGCTGTCTGAGGCAGCCTTACAAATAGCTGTGAAAAGAAGAGAAGCGAAAAGCAAAGGAGAAAAGGAAAGATATAAGCATCTGAATGCAGAGTTCCAAAGAATAGCAAGAAGAGATAAGAAAGCCTTCCTCAGTGATCAATGCAAAGAAATAGAGGAAAACAAGAGAATGGGAAAGACTAGAGATCTCATACCAAGGGAATATTTCATGGCAAAAATGGGCTCAATAAAGGACAGAAATGGTATGGACCTACAGAAGCAGAAGATATTAAGGTGTCAAAAACACATAGAAGAACTGTACAAAAATATCTTCATGACCCAGATAATCACGATGGTGTGATCACTCACCTAGAGCCAGACATTCTGGAATGTGAAGTCAAGTGGGCCTTAGAAGCATCGCTACGAAGAAAGCTATTGGAGGTGATAGAATTCCAGTTGAACTATTTCAAATCCTGAAACATGATGCTGTAAAAGTGCTGCACTCAATATGCCAGCAAATTTGGAAAACTCAGCAGTGGCCACAGGACTGGAAAAGTCAGTTTTCATTTCAGTCCCAAAGAAAAGCAATGCCAAAGAATGGTCAACTACCACACTATTGCACTCATCTCTCACGTTAGTAAAGTAATGCTCAAATTCTCCAAGCAAAGCTTCAGCAATACGTGAACTGGGAACTTCCAGATGTTCAAGCTGTTTCAGAAAAGGCAGAGGAACCAGCGATCATATTGCCAACATCCACTGCATCATCAAAAAAGCAAAAGAGTGCCAGAAAAACATCCATTTCTGCTTTATTGACTACAGAAAGCCTTTGATTGTGTGGATCACAATAAACTGTGGAAAATTCTGAAAGAGACGGGAATACCAGACCACCTGACCGGCTTCTTGAGAAACCTATATGCAGGTCAGGAAGCAACAGTTAGAACTGGACATGGAACAACAGACTGTTTCCAAATAGGAAAGGGAGTACATCAAGGCTGTATATCGTCACCCTGCTTATTTAACTTCTATGCAGAGTACATCACGAGAAACGCTGCGCTGGAAGAAGCACAAGCTGGAAACAAGTTTGCCGGGAGAAATATCAATAACCTGAGATGTGCAGATGACAACACCCTTATGGCAGAAAGTGAAGAAGAACTAAAAAGCCTCTTGATGAAAGTGAAAGAGGAGAGTGAAAAAGTTGGCTTAAAGCTCAACACTTAGAAAACTAAGATTATGTTATCTGGTCCCATCACTTCATGGCAAATAGATGGGGAAACAGTGGAAACAGTGTCAGACTTTATTTTTTTGGGCTCCAAAATCACTGCAGATGGTGACTGCAGCCATGAAATTAAAAGACACGTACTCCTTGGAAGGAAAGTTATGACCAATCTAGATAGCATATTGAAAGGCAGAGACATTATTTTGCCAACAAAGGTCCATCTAGTCAAGGCTATGGTTTTTCCTGTGGTCATGTATGGATGTGAGAGTTGCACTGTGAAGAAGGCTGAGCACCGAAGAGTTGATGTTTTTGAAGTGTGGTGTTGGAGAAGACTCTTGAGAGTCCCTTGGACTGCAAGGAGATCCATCCAGTCCATCCTAAAGGAGATCAGTCCTGGGTGTTCTTTGGAAGGACTGATACTGAAGCTGAAATTCCAATACTTTGACCACCTCATGCGAAGAGTTGACTTATTGGAAAAGACTCTGATGCTGGGAGGGATTGGGGGCGGAGGAGAAGGTGACGATAGAGGATGAGATGGCTGGATGGCATCACCGACTCGATGGACATGAGTTTGGGTAAAGTCTGGGAGTTGGTGATGGACAGGGAGGCCTGGTGTGCTGCGATTCATGGGGTCACAAACAGTTGGACAGGACTGAGAGAGTGAAATGAACTGAACTGAACCGTGGTCTGTGTGATTAGATTGGTTGGTTTTATGTGATTGTAGTTTGCAGTCTGTATGCCCTCTGATGGAGAAAGATAAGAGACTTATGGAAACTTCCTGATGCAATAGACTGACTGAGGGGGAAACTGGGTCTTGCTCTGATGGGTTGGGCCATGCTCAGTAAATCTTCAATCCAATCTTCTGCTGATGGATGGAGCTGGGTTCCCTCCCTTCTATATCAGTCAGTTCAGTTCAGTCACTCAGTCCTGTCTGACTCTTTGACACCCCGTGAATCACAGCACGCCAGGCCTCCCTGTTCATCACCAACTCCCAGAGTTCACTCATACTCATATCCATCGAGTCGGTGATGCCATCCAGCCATCTCATCCTCTGTCGTCCCCTTCTCCCCCTGCCCCCAATCCCTCCCAGCATCAAGGTCTTTTCCAATGAATCAACTCCTTGCATGAGGTGGTCAAAGTATTGGAGTTTGAGCTTCAGCATCAGTCCCTCCAATGAGCACCCAAGACTGATCTCCTTTAGGATGGACTGGTTGGATCTCCTTGCAGTCCAAGGGGCTCTCAAGAGTCTTCTCCAACACCACAGTTCAAAAGCATCAATTCTTCAGTGCTCAGCTTTCTTCACAGTCCAACTCTCACATCCATATATGACCCCTGGAAAAACCATAGCCTTGACTAGACGGACCTTTGTTGGCAAAGTAATGTCTCTGCTTTTGAATATGCTATCTAGGTTGGTCATAACTTTCCTTCCAAGGAGTAAATGTCTTTTAATTTCGTGGCTGCAGTCACCATCTGCAGTGATTTTGGAGCCCCCAAAAATAAAGTTTGACACTTTCTACTGTTTCCCCATCTATTTCCCATGAAGTGATGGGACCAGATGCCATGATCTTAGTTTTCTGAGTGTTGAGCTTTAAGCCAACTTTTTCACTCTCCTCTTTCACTTTCATCAAGAGGCTTTTTAGTTCTTCTTCACTTTCTGCCATAAGGGTGGTGTCATCTGCATATCTGAGGTTATTGATATTTCTCCCGGCAATCTTGATTCCAGATTGTGCTTCTTCCAGTGCAGCGTTTCTCATGATGTACTCTGCATAGAAGTTAAATAAGCAGGGTGACAATATACAGCCTTGATGTACTCCTTTTCCTATTTGGAACCAGTCTGTTGTTCCATGTCCAGTTCTAACTGTTGCTTCCTGACCTGCATACAGATTTCTCAAGAGGCAGGTCAGGTGGTCTGGTATTCCCATCTCTTTCATAATTTTCCACAGTTTATTGTGATCCACACAGTCAAAGGCTTTGGCATAGTCAATAAAGCAGAAATAGATGTTTTTCTGGAACTCTTTTGCTTTTCAATGATCCAGCAGATGTTGGCAATTTGATCTCTGGTTCCTCTGCTTTTTTTAAAACCAGCTTGAACATCTGAAGTTCACAGTTCATGTACTGCTGAAGCTTTGCTTGGAGAATTTTGAGCATTCTTTCGCATTGCCTTTCTTTGGGATTGGAATGAAGTCCCTGCTATTTACCTGGGGCCAAATTACAGTGGAGGTAATGAAGATAATGGTGATCTCCCTCAATAGATCCCATGCATGCACTGCTACAGTCCATGCCCCTAATCTTGTAGCAGGCCACCACTGACCCACGCCTTTGCTGGAGGCTCCCGGACATCCACAGCAAGTATCCTGTGGGGTCACTGTTCCTTTCTCCTGGGTCCTGGTGCACAAGTTTCTGTTTTGCCCTCCAAGAGTCTATTTCTCAGTCCTATGCAAGTTCTGGCAGCTCCGTTTTGGGGTCATTGGCAACCTCCTCAAAGAGAACTTATACCATTCCCACACCCAGAGCCCTGTCCCTGTGGCAGACCACTGCCAACCCATGATAGCTGGACTATAAAGAAAGCTGAGCACTGAAAAATTGATGCTTTTGAACTGTGATGTTGGAGAAGACTCTTGAGAGTCCCTTGGACTGCAAGGAGATCCAACTAGTCAATCCTAAGGGAAATCAGTCCTGAATGTTCATTGGAAGGACTGATGTTGAAGCTGAAACTCCATTACTTTGACCACCTAATGTGAAGAGCAGACTCATTTGAAGAGACTTTGATGCTGGGCAATATTGAAGGCAGGAGGAGAAGGGGAACGACAGAGGATGAGATGGTTGGATGGCATCACTGACTCAATGGGCATGAGTTTGAGTCAGCTCCGGGAGTTGGTGATGGACAGGGAAGCCTGGCAGGATGCAGTCCATGGGGTTGCAAAGAGTTGGACACTACTGAGTGACTGAACTGAATTGATATCTCAGAGGGTTGTTGTAAGGCTTTAAAAGGGTTAATTATGCAAAATGCACATGAACAGGCCTGGCACATAACAAACACTATATGCTTGTTTAGTCACTCAGTTGGGTCTCTTTTTGCCCCCATGGACTGTAGCCCATCAGGCTCCTCTGTCCTTCGGCTTTTCCAGGCAAGAATACTGGAGTGGGTTGCCATTTCCTACTCCAGGTAATCTTCCCAACCCAGGGATTGAACTCACATCTCCTGAAAGTCTCCTGCATTTAAGACAGATTCTTTACCCCTGAGCCACTAGAAAGCAAATGCAGATGTGGATTATTCATTAAGAAAATATTATATCAGATGTCTTCTATGTGACAAATACTATCACTGTAATATAAACCAATGAATAAATAAAATATGGCATGTGCTATGGAGAAAATTAGAGCAGGGAATGGGGAGAGTAATGGAGGGACTAGTATTTTAAGCAGGATGTTCTGGGAAAATATCTACTGAAAATGGCAAATATAGCTAAGAAAGCATTGTTCTAGATGAGAGAATAGCAAGTGCACAGGCCTCAGGCAAGAAGATGGTAGAGTATTTGAGGAATGACTATGGCCAGTGTGACTGGGACAGAGTGACCAGGAGGGGAGTGATAAGGGATTAGGTCACAGAGGGGACTGGGACTGAACCCTAAAGGACGTGGATGAACTTGCCTTTTCTGCTGGCTGGATGTTTTGGAGAGAGAAATGATGTGATCTCATAAATATTAAAAGCTTGAACAGATTTGAAGACTGGTGGCTATTGGAGCAGCAAGATGAGCTATGAAGCCATTGCAATAATTCAATCTCTGGTGCTAATAATTACTTTGTGCTGATTTAAAACAAAAAAAAAATGCCTAATGAACAGATACAGTATGTGCATTTGTTAGTGTTTGTCAGCAATTTTTCACAATTTTCTCACTTGAGATGATACATCAGAGTCAAATTCAATTATTAAAATCCTTACTCATGTTATTTCTAGTCTTAATGATCAAGACTTGTTTAGTGGTCTTGCTTTCACATTTTGGGATTTTCCACTATGATATTCTGCATGAAATTTAAACATGAAGCCAAATGCTGTTAACAGGTGTCTATTATCCCATCATCCCACTGTCTTTGCACTTACCTCTGCATTCAGTCATCAAATACCAGGGATGTTGCAAATGACTTAGGGTAACCAGATTTTACTATAAATTTAGGTTGGTATAGAAATATACTTTAATAGAAATATACTTTAATATATTTAATATATATTTATTTCCCTTTTATCTTTTCCAATTCATATTTCTTTTGATAAAATAACTTAATTCCTCTTCTACAACAAAGCTACCACTTTTAAAATATCTTTTATTCATCTTTTTCATTCATTCACACATTCTCTTACCACTAGCCTCACTTTCTTCTTCTCTCCTTTTGTCTCCTTGCCTTATTTTGTCTGTCTCCCCGACTCCCCGACCAAATTGCCTATTGATGACTATTTCCATTTTTCTTCAATGAATTTTCCTTCAATGAGTTTTCCATATTGATATGTTATCATTCTTTACATTCAAATTTTACATTTTTGTTTCCTGAAACTAGCTTAAATGTCAAGTGCCAAGATAATTTCTTAAAAAAGAAAAACATAAATATTCACAAGTAGAGTTTATGTTCTCTTCAGTGCAAATTGCTTAGTAGCAACAAATATTTAATGATGGTTACTCTGATGAAGCATTGACCTTTCTTATGTTCAGTGGCAAATAACTCTCAATGAACTTTGTACATCACTGTTTATTTGAACTGTGAATTCTAGTTCAAGCATGAGAAATGTTTGTTTTCTCACCCATATGTGTATAGTTATTTCATTTCTGTTTCTTTGGAGAAAAGAGATGTAAAGTTATTTTTATAAAGCTTCTGAGAGAAGTAATATGTAGATAAAGATGAAAAACTTTTTAAAAATATCAGCATGAATTAACCTAATTTTATGAAGTGAGATTGAGGATTCACAGATGGCTAATTCTGAAGATAGACATGTACAAAGTAAACCCAAACTTTTAACCTCTTGGTCATACAAAACAAAAAAAAAAGGAAGAGTTTAAAAAAAAAATGAAAGGAAAAGGGAAAAACATTAAAAACACACAAACTTTCACAACATGACAATTTAGTCTTCAAGCGCAATATACACATATAATACCAGTGTGACTCTGTTCTTTAAGTTAAAAAGAGTACAAAGGTAGGCTCAAGTAAAAACTAACCATCCCTCCCAGCTGGGATTGGGTTAAATATTTTAGCAGAATGCAAGAGAGATGTTGACATTTTCCTCTGTTAACTCTAACCTCTCGAGTAGCTATATAATACAGGCTGGTTTCAGACACTTAACAATATCCTGATTCGCAATTACAACTGGAGTAAAGCAAAATGCCATCATAGAATGATCTCCTTCATTACACAGAGAATCCTGTAAGAACTCAATTAGGCACTTGTTGTTTAGTGAGGGAGAAGAAGGATAAAAACAGAAGAATGAACAGTGTAACATAGAACTGCTTACTCCCAGTGTATCTCAAGATACACTCAGTTCATCTGCATTTCCAATAGAGACACTTATTTCCCTGCTTTTTATACCACAGTTTCTTGATAAACTCGTTTCAGATACAGCATATCTTTCTTCCACCCGAGGGAAGCTTACTCTTTTTAATTTTCTACTCGAAACAACTGTTCTAAAGTGACAGATTTAAGAAAGTTGTTTCAATTACAGATGATTTTCTGGGTTCCAAGATCTCTGAGGAAAATGATTGGAATATTTGTTAGAGAGGTTGGGAAATTTAAAACTGGTTGGGTTGTTATCGGTTGTATTTTGTTTCCACAGCACAGATACAATATGCCAATGGCTCAGTTATATTCTAGTGCTATTTCTTGTTCCTATCACATTAGGTAAAGCAACAGTCAAATTTTAACAAAGTTGTAGAGTAGCTTCAGGCAAGCATTTTTCATTAAAATATTTGATATCAGTGTGTTTGCCTGTGGGAGATGGATGGGTCGATGGTGATTGAGTCTGCTAAAACCTAAACCAGACGAATAGAGAAACAAAACTTCCCAAAGCAATAAAACCCTGAAGTACTGACATTTCCCTGTGAGCAGAGTGGAACATTTTCCCTGAACGAGAAGGGCAGACATTTTTACTTTACACCAGAGAATTTCATCTTCTCTAACATCCAAAATTACCCATCTGGGACTTTGAAGCAATTACTGAACATTTTACAGATATACGTCATTAGTCCAGACTTCTATTCTTCACTCCAGAGCTATGTTTCCACCTTTCCTGGGAGTCCTTCCCCTGGATATCCCCTAAGCCTGTCAAAGGTGAAACCAGTCTTTTATGCCACAAATTGTATTCTCCTGCTTTATTGCCTCTCTCAGTTATGGTACTACCAGTCACCCAAGCCAGAATTCTTAGCATCTTTGGTTCATAACTCTATATGACTCTCTGCATCCAACTGATCTCCAAGTCCCACACATGCTTAGTTGTACTGTCTCTAAAAGCTGTCCATTCCCTCTTTATGGTGTCCTTTGAATAACACAAATTCTTAATTTTAATGAAATTAATCAGTTATTTCCTCTCTGGTTTATACTTTTGCATCCCCATCCAGAGGTCATACCAATATCATTCTATGCTATTTTATAAACATATTTTAAGTTTAAGATTTATGTTTCTTATTTGATGCAATTTTTTTGTTTTTTTGGCTATGCTGACAGCTTGTGGGATCTTAGTTCCCCAACCAGAGATTGAACTCAGGTCCCTGCAGTGGAAACATAGAGTCTTAACCATTAGACTTCCAGGGAATTTCTGGGTGCAAAAATTTTTTAACTTGGTGTTTATAATTTTTATCTGGCAATTTCAGCATCTTCACTTTCTGTTGCCTGCTGTTTCTACTTTTTCTTACTTATTGTGCTTTGTTTACTTGTGCCTTTGTTATATGTGGCTCAGAGCTAATCATTTTTCTTGGACTTTTTTTTTTTTTATGAGAGTTGTTAAAATCTTGGAACAAGATATCCTTGTTACCATTGGTTGGTTTGTGATTTTAGACTCTCAAGGATATTCTCCCCAAGGAAGCTTGCACAGTCCTCTTAGCCTCATCCACTAGAGGGCAAACAGAAGAAGAAAGAAGAACTACAATCCCACAGATTCCAGAATGAAAACTATAATCACAGAAAATTAACCAAAATAAAAAGATGTAGGATTATGTCCCAGATGAAGGAACAAGATAAATCCCCAGAAAAACAACTAAATGAAATGAAGATATAGAGCCTTCCCCCCAACCCCCCCTCCCCCACCAAAAAAGAAATTCAGAATAATGATAGTGAAGATGATCCACCTTCTCAGAAGAAGAATAGGGAAGATGCAAGAAATGTTTATCAAAGTTCTAGAAGAACTAAAGGAGAAACAGAGATGAACAATACATTAGAAGGAATCACAGTACCTGGGGTTTTCTGGATAATTAATACTTGAGTATTGTCCAAGGCTATGCAATAATTTCCTCATCTGTAAGGTGGAGATATTAATAGAGCAAAACTCATTAGGTTTTGGTGAAGATTATAAAAAGTATATAATGTGTTCAGAACAGTACTTCATATTTAGCAAGTTCGTTTGTTCAGTCACTAAGTTATATATGACTCTGTAACCCCATGGACTGTAGCCTGCCAGGCTACTCTGTCCATGGAATTTCCGAGGCAAGAGTACTGGAGTGGGTTGTCATTTCCTTCTCAAGGGGATCTTTCCAGACTAGGGTCTGAACCCGCATCTTTTGCACTGGCAGGCAGATTCTTTTCCACTGAGCCACCAGGGAAGCCCATTTAGGAAGTGCTATGTGTTTAATTTTATTATTTACTATTACTAGGCAAGCTCTGGGTTTTGTATTAGGTTTCCCATGAAACCACCAATGTGTGGCTTGATTATGCCTGGGTGAGCAAAAGCCCTCAAAGCAAAAGTGAGTTAGGTTTACTTTCCTATGCAGTTCTTAGCTGGTAATTCATTGTTAGAATCTAGTGATTTTAAGAAAGAATTGATGATCTATCTATCTATACTATTTATCTATCTATGATCTTCTATCTTAGTTATTTTCAAAAAGTGTTGGACCTGCCATATAACCAGAAACAGAACTGGTTTTATTTTGTATCCCTTTCCTTGTACTTTCTTTGACTCATCATATTATTCTTTTCTAACTTTTGAAAATAACACTTTTCAAGCTTTTCATCTTTTCTAAAAAAGATTTTAAATCTATAAATTCTTAACTGAGTACCATTGTAGCAGTATATTGGAAACAATATTTTCATTACTATTCATTCATAACTTTTCTAATTTGTTCTGATTTTTCTTGATCCCTTTGTTATCTAGAATTACATTAAAAAATTCAAAAGTGTATTTTTATTTATTATTATGCATTTATATCTTAAATTAAATTTTCCTAGAGAATGTCATCAGTATTATTTGATACTTATTGGTGCCTGATACATTTCCTTTACATTTCTTTATTTTTAACTTTTTAACATATTTATAGCTTTATATTTAAACATATATATATATATTATGTTACGTATAGCTCAGTAAATTTAATCTTATCAATAATCCCCTTTAATTAGTGTTGTCTATAGTATTCATTGTGCTTACTTATATGTGGATTTATTTCTACCATCTTTTAGAAACTTTTATTTAATTTGCTTTTTTCTATGCATTTTTCTCTTCACTTTCTGCCTTCTCTTGGAACTTTTTTGTTATTTCTTTTTCCACTTTAAAATTATACCTAAAATTTAATCTAAATGCTTAAAACTCAAAGTTAATAACCTCTTTAAAAAATTTTTAAAGTTTTCAGAGATCCTGAACTCTGAGTCTTTCTCTTTTATCATATGCTATTGTTTTCCAGCATTTTGTCTCAACTTTGTTTTTACTCCTCAAATTAGAGCTTATTATTGTTGCTTTATCAGTAAATGCTTGTGTAGCTTTCTCCACAAATTTGTCAATTTCTTTATCCAAACCTGAATTTGACTAGCCTAGCCTTATGAGTTCTTAAGAGAGCCTTTTTCAGACCCTGGAGTGTAGGCTGAGGGAGACAAGTCAAGCTTCCTTCTCATCTCTCTGTTCAAACCGATTTCTTATTTGTTTGCTTATTCATTATAGTTTTCATTGAGTCTCTAGTTCTTGGAAGGTTCTAGCTTTTGAGAGAGTTTTATCTCAATCCTCTGCTTGCTTGGACTGAAGGCTTCATCCCTTTTCTAAGCCCTTTTGTGCTGATATCAGTCTTATTCCCCAGGATATTCCCCAAATCAGTTTTTTTTTTTTTTTCCCTCCCCTCTCTGGAGTTTACTTCCTTCCTTGATACAGTTTCTGAGGATTCCCTTTACTTTCTTATTGATCAACCATTTCTTAAATGAGATGGTTAACAGTAATGGTTTAACTATTATTTTTCCAGGATTCCTAGATGTTTTATCATTTGAACATTTCAGGTTATTTAGTCTACCATATATATTTTTTAAATTTATTTTATTTTTTAACTTTACAATATTGTATTGGTTTTTCCATACATCAAAATGAATCTGCCACAGGCATACATGTGTTCTCTATCCCGAACCCTCCTCCTTCCCCACACCATCCCTCTAGGTCGTCCCAGTGCACCAGCCCCAAGCATCCAGTATCGTGCATCGAACCTGGACTGGCGACTCGTTTCATACATGATATTATACATATTTCAATGCCATTCTGCCAAATCATCCCACCCTCTCCCTCTCCCACAGAGTCCAAAAGACTGTTCTATACATGGGTGCCTCTTTTGCTGTCTTGCATACAGGGTTATTGTTACCATCTTTTTAAATTCCATATATATGTGTTAGTATACTGTATTGGTGTTTTTCTTTCTGGTTTACTTCTCTCTGTATAATAGGCTCCAGTTTCATCCACCTCATTAGAACTGATTTAAATGTATTATTTTTAATGGCTGAGTAATACTCCATTGTGTATATATACCACAGCTTTCTTATCCATTCATCTGCTGATGGACATCTAGGTTGCTTCCGTGTCCTGGCTATTATAAACAGTGTTGCGATGAACATTGGGGTACACGTGTCTCTTTCCCTTCTGGTTTCCTCAGTGTGTATGCCCAGCAGTGGGATTGCTGGATCATAAGGCAGTTCTATTTCCAGTTTTTTAAGGAGTCTCCACACTGTTCTCCATAGTGGCTGTACTAGTTTGCATTCCCACCAACAGTGTAAGAGGGTTCCCTTTTCTCCACACCCTCTCCAGCATTTATTGCTTGTAGACTTTTGGATCACAGCCATTCTGACTGGCGTGAAATGGTACCTCATAGTGGTTTTGATTTGCATTTCTCTGATAATGAGTGATGTTGAGCATCTTTTCATGTGTTTGTTAGCCATCTGTATGTCTTCTTTGGAGAAATGCCTGTTTAGTTCCTTGGCCCATTTTTTGATTGGGTCATTTATTTTTCTGGAATTGAGCTGTAGGAGTTGCTTGTATATTTTTGAGATTAGTTGTTTGTCAGTTGCTTCATTTGCTATTATTTTCTCCCATTCTGAAGGCTGTCTTTTCACCTTGCTTATAGTTTCCTTTGTTGTGCAGAAGCTTTTAAGTTTAATTAGGTCCCGTTTGTTTATTTTTGCTTTTATTTCCGATATTCTGGGAGGTGGGTCATAGAGGATCCTGCTGTGATGTATGTCAGAGAGTGTTTTGCCTGTGTTCTCCTCTAGGAGTTTTATAGTTTCTGGTCTTACGTTTAGATCTTTAATTTATTTTGAGTTTTTTTTTGTGTGTATGGTGTTAGAAAGTGTTCTAGTTTCATTCTTTTACAAGTGGTTGATCAGTTTTCCCAGCACCACTTGTTAAAGAAATTGTCTTTAATCCATTGTATATTCTTGCCTCCTTTGTCAAAGATAAGGTGTCCATAGGTGCGTGGATTTATCTCTGGGCTTTCTATTTTGTTCCATTGATCAATATTTCTGTCTTTGTGCCAGTACCATACTGTCTTGATGACTATGGCTTTGTAGTAGAGCCTGAAGTCAGGCAGGTTGATTCCTCCAGTTCCATTCTTCTTCCTCAAGATCGCTTTGGCTATTCGAGGTTTTTTGTATTTCCATACAAATTGTGAAATTATTTGTTCTAGCTCTGTGAAGAATACCATTGGTAGCTTGATAGGGATTGCATTGAATCTATAAATTGCTTTGGGTGGTATACTCATTTTCACTATATTGATTCTTCCAATCCATGAACATGGTATATTTCTCCATCTATTAGTGTCCTCTTTGATTTCTTTCACCAGTGTTTTATAGTTTTCTATATATAGGTCTTTAGTTTTTTTAGGTAGATATATTCCTAAGTATTTTATTCTTTTTGTTGCAATGGTGAATGGAATTGTTTCCATAATTTCTCTTTCTGTTTTCTCATTATTAGTGTATAGGAATGCAAGGGATTTCTGTGTGTTGATTTTATATCCTGCAACTTTACTATATTCATTGATTAGTTCTAGTAATTTTCTGGTGGAGTCTTTAGGGTTTTCTATGTAGAGGATCATGTCATCTGCAAACAGTGAGAGTTTTACTTCTTCTTTTCCAATTTGGATTCCTTTTATTTCTTTTTCTGCTCTGATTGCTGTGGCCAAAACTTCCAAAACTATGTTGAATAGTATTGGTGAAAGTGGCCACCCTTGTCTTATTCCTGACTTTAGAGGAAATGCTTTCAATTTTTCACCATTGAGGATAATGTTTGCTGTGGGTTTGTCATATATAGCTTTTATTATGCTGAGGTATGTTCCTTCTATTCCTGCTTTCTGGAGAGTTTTTATCATAAATGGATGTTGAATTTTGTCAAAGGCTTTCTCTGCATCTATTGAGATAATCACATGGTTTTTATTTTTCAATTTGTTAATG
>NW_011494956.1:1673978-1684606 GCF_000754665.1 Bison bison bison
CTATGTTCATCAGTGATATTGGCCTGTAGTTTTCTTTTTTTGTGGCATCTTTGTCAGGTTTTGGTATTAGGGTGATGGTGGCCTCATAGAATGAATTTGGAAGTTTACCTTCCTCTGCAATTTTCTGGAAGAGTTTGAGTAGGATAGGTGTTAGCTCTTCTCTAAATTTTTGGTAGAATTCAGCTGTGAAGCCGTCTGGACCTGGGCTTTTGTTTGCTGGAAGATTTCTGATTAGTTTCAATTTCCGTGCTTGTGATGGGTCTGTTAAGATTTTCTATTTCTTCCTGGTTCAGTTTTGGAAAGTTGTACTTTTCTAAGAATTTGTCCATTTCTTCCCTGTTGTCCATTTTATTGGCATATAATTGCTGATAATAGTCTCTTAAGATCCTTTGTATTTCTGTGTTGTCTGTTGTGATCTCTCCATTTTCATTTCTAATTTTATTGATTTGATTTTTCTCCCTTTGTTTCTTGATGAGTCTGGCCAATGGTTTGTCAATTTTATTTATCCTTTCAAAGAACCAGCTTTTGGCTTTGTGATTTTTACTATGGTCTCTTTTGTTTCTTTTGCATTTATTTCTGCCCTAATTTTTAAGATTTCTTTCCTTCTACTAACCCTGGGGTTCTTTATTTCTTCCTTTTCTAGTTGTTTTAGGTGTAGAGTTAGGTTATTTATTTGACTTTTTTCTTGTTTCTTGAGGTATGCCTGTATTGCTATGAACTTTCCCCTTAGGACTGCTTTTTAGTATCCCACAGGTTTTGGGTTGTTGTGTTTTCATTTTTCATTCGTTTCTATGCAAATTTTGATTTCTTTTTTGATTTCTTCTGTGATTTGTTGGTTATTCAGCAGCGTGTTGTTCAGCCTCCATATGTTGGAATTTTTAATAGTTTTTCTCCTGTAATTGAGATCTAATCTTACTGCATTGTGGTCAGAAAAGATGCTTGGAATGATTTCTATTTTTTTTGAATTTACCAAGGCTAGATTTATGGCCCAGGATGTGATCTATCCTGGAGAAGGTTCCGTGTGCGCTTGAGAAAAAGGTGAAATTCATTGTTTTGGGATGAAATGTCCTATAGATATCAATTAGGTCTAACTGGTCTATTGTATCATTTAAAGTTTGTGTTTCCTTGTTAATTTTCTGTTTAGGTGTGAGTAGGGTATTTAAGTCTCCCACTATTATTGTGTTATTGTTAATTTCTCCTTTCATACTTGTTAGCATTTGTCTTACATATTGCGGTGCTCCCATGTTGGGTGCATATATATTTATAATTGTTATATCTTCTTCTTGGATTGATCCTTTGATCATTATGTAGTGACCGTCTTTGTCTCTTTTCACAGCCTTTGTTTTAAAGTCTATTTTATCTGATATGAGTATTGCTACTCCTGCTTTCTTTTGGTCCCTATTTGCATGGAAAATCTTTTTCCAGCCCTTCACTTTCAGTCTGTATGTGTCCCCTGTTTTGAGGTGGGTCTCTTGTAGACAACATATGTAGGGGTCTTATTTTTGTATCCATTCAGCCAGTCTTTGTCTTTTGGTTGTGGCTAGTCTACCATATTGCCACAAACAGAAAGTACAATCATTCTTCTTTCTTTCTCCTTATTCTTCCTCTTCTCTTCTTCTTCCTCTTTATACCCACAACCTGTTCCTCTAAATGGGCTAGTGGTGATTTGAAGATGCAGAAGTATTTGGCAAATGTGTATAAACCTGGGCTTTTGAGTTACAGTTTAGTCAAATAAATTAACAGAGGCAGATGACTTTACAATTATTATGAAATTGTCCTTGAATGAGAATGTATGTGCGACTAGTTCACTAGATCCACTGAAACTCTATGATCTGAAATGTGCAATAGTAAATACATTTCAAATTTGTTTTGCCTGTTTTCTCTGTTGTTTCTTTTCCCAGGACTGTTTCTGGTAATTGTTGCTGATTTTGTGGAATGTTGAAAGTGAAAGTCGCTCAGCCATGTCCAACTCTTTTCAAACCCATGAACTGTACAGTCCATGCAATTCTCCAGGCCAGAATACTGGAGTGGGTAGCCTTTCCTTTCTCCAGGGGTTTTTCCCAATCCAAGGATCAAGCCCCGGTCTTCTGCATTACAGGTGGATTCTTTGCCAACTGAGCTATCAGGGGAGGAATTTTGTGGAAGTAGTGCACAAATGAATGCATGCCCAATATAACAACATGAACTCATATACTCTATACTGAGGAAGCAAGAAGTAAGGGGAAGGATCTTTTGCTTTGTTTTCTATCTCAATATTGAAGTGATACATTGTATGAAGAAATCACTCTAAATCACTCAAGGTGTAGCTCTAATATAATATGTACAATATTACATCCAGTGTGAATCAAGTCTCATGTATGAGATATCACAGTATCTCAGGCTGCAAAATTTTATTTCCTTTATTAACCCACTTTTAAACTTCACATCTGCATAGTAATTTTTCACTAACTTACTCTGATTAAAATAGTGAACTGGAAATAACTCATTGTGAGCTGGACTTTTAAAAATTGAAGTATAGTTGAATTACAATGTTCTGTTAATTTCTGCTGAACAGCAAAGTGACTCAGTTACACACACACATATTCTTTTTTATAATCTTTTCCATTACAGTTTATCCCAGGAGATTGGATGCAATTCCTTGTGCTATACAATATGACCTTGTTTATCCATTTTAAATGTATTAGTTTGCATGGACCGATTCACTTTACATTCACATTTTGTAACAGAATATTATATTTAAAATCATTAAAAAAATATACCAGAAACTGCCTTGGTCAGGTAGGTAATCCAGTAATATTAGTTTAGTTTGATCATTCAAAGCATTAAATGTGATAAAATAATTATTATGATTTTAACCAAAGAGGGATGTATGTCATAAAAACACACTTTTGAGAAACTATGCTAAAGCTAACCCTGAAAAACAAATCTCAAATTTTAAGAATATTTAGATTTCGTTTCTACTCCTGATGCTTAATATAAAAAATGCACATATTTCAGAAAATCAAACATAATTTTTTCTGCAGCAATATTCATTTCAAAAATTATTACTTAGTAAGTTATTTGCAAAACAAAAGCTCCTGAAGTGTTTTAATTAAAGTGGAACAAGAAGAAAATGTAGTAACAGGATATATATGTCAAATGTGATTGAAAGAAACACATTTTAAATCAAAATCTCAAAGTGAAATATATTTCAAAGCCTCCAGTTCTTGTCCCTCTTAAAAAATTCCTTCTAGTAACTAAAGTAGACCATCCTTGTCAATTGCAATAATGAAATATAAACTCAGGTTTTTTTTTTTTTTAACATCATTTGTTTGTTTACTAAGAGCCTTTGATAGGATATTAAACCAGGAGTTTTTGAGACAAAACTAACCACATTAAAATACATCAGCACACACTTTGCCATCTGCAAAAGTCTTTCCTATAGAGCAGATATTTTCCTTATTAAAATCATTCGAGGAACTTAAAAATGCTAATTCCAAAGCCCCACCCTGGTCCAATTAAATTGACTTTTACTCTTAAGTACATTTTGTTGATAATGCATGAGTTGGCAATTTTTTTTTATTAATAATATGTGCTGTGCTTAGTTGCTCAGTTGTGTCCGACTCTTTGCAACCCCATGAACTGTAGCCCGCCAGGCTCTTTTGTCCATGGGGATTCTCCAGGCAAGAACACTTGAGTGGGTTGCTATGCCCTCCTCCAGGGAATCTTCCCACCCAGGGATTGAACCCAGGTCTCCCTCATTGCAGACGAATTCTTTACCATCTGAGTTACCAGAGAAGTCCATTATAATATAATAATAGATACCTGAAAGAAAATGAAATATTTAATCTCAGTCAGATGTATTTATTGCAACCATGCTTGCTCTGAACATAATGCTTAGTGCAGATGGGGGCAATTTCAGTGTGTACAATAAATAAAGGTGGGTTAATGAGACCCTCGTTTACAACTTGAGTAGAAGTTTGGGAAGCAGAAAGTGCTTGGGTCAGTGTATGTCTTAGTATTTTTTTTTAATGTATTTGATGTCATCTAGTTTTTTTTTTTAATATTTATTTATTATTTTTATTTGTGGTTGCTCTGGGTCTTCTTTGCAATGCGCGGAATTCTCATTGCAGTAGCTTCTCTTGTTGTGAAGCACAGACTCTAGGGTGCGTGGGCTCAATAGTTGTGGCACGAGTTTATTTGCTCTGTGACATATGGACTCTTCCTGGACCAAGAATCAAACCTGTGTCCCTGCATTAGTAGGCAGATTTTTATTCACTGCACCACCAGGGAAGTTCTGTCTTGGTATTTTTAAAATAGTAATTTGTTATCAAAGTATTAAATAGTTTAATTTATTAATTTTTGTTCTTGCTTTCCCTTTTGATTAAAAAGGGAAAATATTGATATATAGGTTTTCCAAATCCACCATAAATGGATTTGTTAGAATTATTAGAAGGTTTGGGGCTCATTTGTTTTTCATTTTTATGGAGAAAGGAAAATTTTTTATTAAAAAATAGAAAAACACAAGTAAATATTCTAAATAAGGTTCTGCCAGGTCCTAGACTGACTAGAGAGATGAAGAGAAAATGTATTGTAGTGAACAGTTTAGATGTAGAAAGGAATTAATATATAAGATGAAATACATATATGAAAGAAAAAGATTTTATAAATATAAAATAGAGAGGGGAAATTGCCCAGCATTTAACATTTTGTTCTTCATTTGAAAATGTGTTGCTCACATTATTGGTTTATTCCTGGATAAAACCATTCAAGTTCTGGAAAATGATAGACATCTTAAAATGTGCTAATTCATTATATTTGCTTTCTGAAATATTTCCTGACTTTTTTCCCTGAGAAAATCCTCATCCTATTATGATATCATTTATGAAGGACCTAAGATGTAGCCTTATTAGAACTTTGTTTTTTCATTTTCCCTTGAGACTAACATGATGAGAAGTGGGTAAAACAGATTCCTTCTCTTTTGAATGTGGAGCAGTGAGACAATTCTTGGTTTTAATAATAAAAACCCTGGTGGCTCAGACAGTAAAGAATCTTCCTGCAGTGCAGGAGACCTGGGTTCTATCCCTGGGCCGGGAAGATCCCCTGGAGAAGGGAATGGCTACCCACTCCAGTACTCTTCCCTCGAGAATTCCATGGACAGAGGAGCCTGAAGGGCTACAGTCCGTGGGGTCGCAAAGAGTCAGGCAGAACTGAGGGACTCTTTAGGGCTTCCCTGGTGGCTCAGACAGTAAAGAATCTGCCTGCCCTGCAGGAGACCTGGGTTCAATCCCTGAGTCAGGAAGATCCCCTACATCCATCGGGTCACAAAGAGTCAGAGATGACTGAGTGACACCAACAATAATAAAGTGATCCACATGTCACCATGAGTGATTTTCCATCTAAGACCTTGCAAAAATGTGTCCATTTATGTTCTTGGCTACCCTTATCTTGATGGTAATGAAAAGATATGCACTGTGACCCTATATGTAAAGTCACTATGATGTTATTTTCATAATATTTAAAAATGGTTTGCTATACAGTTAAGGTGGCAGTTAAGGTGGCCCTAGTGGTAAAGTCTCCTGAGAAACCTGAATGAAGGTCAAGAAGCAATAGTTAGAACCCTGTATGGGACAACTGATTGGTTCAGGAAGGAGAAAGGAGTATGACAGGGCTGTCTGCTGTCCCCCTGTTTGTTTAACCCATATTCTGAGCACATAATGAGAAATTCTGGGCTGGATGAGTTAAAAGCCAGAATCAAGATAGGTGGGAGAAACATCAACAACCTCAGATATGTGGATGATACCACTCTAATGGGAGAAGTGAGGAGGAACTAAAGAGCCTCTTGATGAGGGTGAAGGAGGAGAGTGAAAGTGCTGGCTTAAGACTAATAAAAAAAAAAATGCTAAGCTCATGGCATCTGGTCCCATTGCTTCATGGCAAATAGGAGGGGGAAAGGTGCAAGTAGTGACAGACTTCCTCTTTTTGGTCTGCAAATCACTGTGGACCGTGGCTGCAGCCATGAAATCAGAATACGATTGCTTCTTGGCAGGAAAGCGATGACAAACCTAGACAGTGTGTTGAAAAGCAGAGACATTACTCTGCCAACAAAGGACCGTACAGTCAAGGCTATGGCCTTCCCAGTGGTAGTGTACTGCTGTGAGAGCTGGATGGTAAAGAAAGCAGAATGCTGGAGAATTGATGCCTTCAAACTGTGGCTCTGGAGAAGACGCCTGAAAGTCCCTTGGACAGCAAACCAGTCAATCTTAAGGGATAGCAACCCTGAGTATTCACTGGGAGGACTGATGCTGAAGCTGAAGCTCCAGTGTTTTGGTCACCTGATGCAAGCAGATGACTCATTGGAAAAGTCCCTGATACTGCGAAAGACTGAGGGCAGAAGGAAAAGAGGGTATTAGAGGATAAGATGGCTGGATGGCATCACTGATGCAATGAACTTGGACAAACTTCTGGAGATGGTGAGGGACAGGGAGACCTGGCATGCTGCAGTCCATGGGGTCATAAAGAGTTGGACACGACCGGGTGACTAAACAACATCAACAACAGAGGTAAAGGCATTTCCTGCCAGCCAGTGCAGGAGATGCCTGAGACAAGGGTTCAATCCTTGGGTCAGGAAGATCCCCTGGAGGAGGGTATGGCAACTCTCTCTAATATTCTTGCCTAAAGAATCCCATGGATAGAGGAGCCTGGTGGGCTACAGTCCGTAGGATCACAAAGATTCAGGAAGAGCTGAAGCAACTTAGCATGCACACACAAATGGTTAAGGAAGTTGATCTTTAAACATATTTTTAAATTGAAATGCCACTGGGAAATTGTAGTTTATCAGAAAAGTTCTTTATTGTCCTACTGTGCATTTACTGTCTATTGACTATATCTTCATTTTGCAGGGGTAGTCCCCAGTCCAGAAGACTTGCTTCACTAATTCCATAGTTTCTAGTGATGGCAAAAGTCAATTTTCATGGTTCATAGTCAGCAGCAAGACCTTCTGAAAGTCATTTTCTCCTTCTTTGTAACTGGTAATTGACTCCAAACATCAAGGTATGAGTTGTCCTTGTGTTTATTTTTATATTGTAATGATCTTTTAAGTTGGGTGAGGCATTAGGAACTTTTTCTTCCTAACTAGTAGATGACCAAACATAGATCCTATCCATAAAACACTTAACATATAGATGTTGAAGCAGAGAAAAGTACTGATAAATCAATGTGCTACAGTGTGATCCCAGAGGAAACAGCCCCTGCTTGGGACTAGAGGAAAGCATCCCAGAGGAGGTGATATTTAAACTTTCTTGACATCTGACTTTTTGAGGTGGCTAAGTGAGTTGAGAACATTCCATGTAAAAATGAAATTCTTGGGAGTTCTGCAGTAATGAAAAGTAGCTTGTGTTAGAATTATGGAACAGAAGGGACCTAAAATAATGTTTTAATTTTCTGTCATGACCATATATAAGGCATGACCAGAGTTTGGAATTTTTTTTGTTTTGTTTTGAAGGAGATAATAGGTAGGGTAATACTGTCATATACTGCCATTAAAAATTTAGCTCAAGTAGACTGTAAAGCATGAATTGATGTGAGAAAGTAATTGGGCACATTGCTATAATCCTAGATAGGAGTGATAGAGATGTAATCTAAGGCAGCTACTATGAGAACACACAGGCCAGGGGAACCAGGAGACACTGATGTACCATGAGTTGCTTAGTCGTGTCTGACTCTTTGCAACCAACTGTCCATGGGGTTGCAAAGAGTTGGACACAACTGGGCACAACTTCACCATAACAACAGTGGTGAAGAGTCTGCCTACCAGTGCAGGAGATGCCAGAGATAAGGGTTCAATCCTTGGGTCAGGAAGTTCCCCTGGAGGAGGACGTGTCAACCCAGTCTAGTATTCTTGCCTAAAGAATCCCATGCACAGAGGAGCCTGGTGGGCTGCAGTCCAGAAGGTCACAAATTGTCAGAGAGTACATTTTCAGGGTCTCTTCCCTTGGATTATAAATCCTTTTTAAATCCATTAATTTGAATCCAGGTTGGTAAAGTGCCAAATGTATGGCCTTTCCATTAAACCACAAAATGATATTCTTCATTGCAATTAAATTTAGTGTTCAAAGATGCAAAATATCATAGAATTTGAAAGCTGTTTGTAAAATAATGTATGTAATCTTAATGAAAATTTGAAAATGGAGCTATCCTTACCTGCCTCCGGAAAAGACGTATTCAATGATAGAATATCCTTTGTACAGGTATTTGGCCAAGTGTCTCAGCCTAAAATATACCTGAAATGTGAATCACTATGTCTAACAGTAACCTATGCCAGACCATAGCAAGAAAGGATGTAAAATAATATACGTGTCAATTATGAAAATAAGGACAATATAACATCTTCTTCCTCTATGTCTCTGTTATTAACCCCAGACACTGAAAGATTTTTCTCTTGAGACACAAGGGAAGGAATAAAACTGAACGTTTTCCTTTTTTGTTTTCTATGGAAGCTTAACCTTCTGTTTTCTGTGTGTACACAAAGGAATAAATGTCACGATGCCAGAATTATTCCAAGGATTTATATTTTGCTTTAGACTTCAAATAAAGACATCTCCCTGTGGACCAGTTTGTATGGGTTTTTCCAAATGAGCATAAGAAAAAGAAAACTAAAACTAAGGTCAAAATTAACTTTGTGAAAAATATATGTAATAAAAATGTTCCTTCTCTATAAATCCTATAGAACTATCACGAGGGCTTTTTTCATAAGTGAGTAAAATGATCTTGAATTTCCTATAGGGTCATAAAGTTATCAATCAAGAAGCTTGTAAAAAAGATGAAGAATAAGGACAGGTGTTCTTTATAGACCTAGAGCATATTATTAAGCCATTATAATCAAATCAGTAGTAATCCATAGGAATAAGCAAATAGATCAGTGGAATAACAGAGTTCAGAAACAGATCCAAGCATAAATGACAATTCACGTATAACAGAGGTAAACTTTTGAGTGGAATGGCACAGGCACAAATGATGTGGCGGGAGTGGCTTCCATAAAAATTAAATAGGTAAAATTGTGCCCATTTCATATCATTGCCAGAAACACCTTCCAGATGGATTAATATTTAAATATAAAAATGAAACAATAGATATCTTAGAAAAAATCTTAGAGGCTATATATACAATCTTTAAGTTAGGTCTTAAACAAGATGAGAGCTATTTAAAAGGTATAGGAATGGTTGACATTATTTAAAAAAACACTTAAAATATGAAACATTAGCAAAAATCAATAGATAAATAGATTTTGGGGGAAAAGTTTTCAAAGCAGATAAAAGTCAAGTGATTAAAATATATTCAACATGATGTGAAGAATTCTCTAAAAAATGATACAAACCAATAGGAAAATTGTCAGAGAATATGAAGTAGCAATTCAGAGAAGAGCAAATCTACATGGCCAACAAACGTAAAAAGATGGTTAGTTTTACTATTAATTAATGAAATGCAAATTAAGTTAATAATGAGATTTTTTTTTTTTTGGATGTTCATCAGACTAGAAAACATTTAAGGCTATAATACTTATTTCCCACAATAATGCTGAAAAAAAGTCAAAAAGCAAAATATACAAAAAATGAGAAATCTGGTAACATATACAAAAAATGAGAAATACACATAGTTCTTTGATCAAGTAATCTTAATCCTGATGCTTTATCTTCAATAGTAATGGAAAAAGTGAAATGTAATAATATAATATAGTCTCAAAAATGGATACTTCAGTATTGTCAATAGTGGCAACATCTGAAAAATGAAGTCAATCTGCAGAACAAAGCAAATTTTTGTATAAAAGTGAGGACAAATACATGTGGACAGCTATATCTGCATGAAGATATTTGTGTGTATTAAAAAGTTTGCAAGTTTGCCTATATAGTATGCATATATGTGTTTATATCAACATAGAAAAAATTCTGGTTATATAGAAATTTGTTATAGCTACTCTTTGTAATGGTGACATGTGAACCATGATGAGTCATACTTGGCCTACCCAAATCTCTACTGGAGTTAGAGTGGTTAATTCACTCTATCCTTAAACATTTTAAAAAATTTGGTCTTACTGAATAAATAGATCAAATAGGTGGCCAGACTTCTTTAGTGATCTTTGTAAACACGTTGGGCCACTTATCTGGCAGCAGCATGTTGAATGGCGTGCCCAGCTATTATTACCATCATGGTACAAACTTAAGATCATCTTAAAGTGTGATAGTCTGTGTCTTTCCTTCCTGGAAAAATCATGATGATAATATGTCTTGTGACTGTCAAGCCAGAGTTTTACTTCTGCTTCTTCAATCTAGAGAGAATATTTTATACACATAAAATTCAACACCTGCAAATACTATGGACTAGTCATTCTTTTTGAATAAATAAACATTTAAAAAGTTTTTGCAGGACACTATTTCTCACTACAGATGGTGACTGCAGCCATGAAATTAAAAGATGCTTACTCCTTGGAAGGAAAGTTATGACCAACCTAGATAGCATATTCAAAAGCAGAGACATTACTTTGCCAACAAAGGTTCGTCTAGTCAAGGCTATGGTTTTTCCTGTGGTCATGTATGGATGTGAGAGTTGGACTGTGAAGAAGGCTGAGTGCCGAAGAATTGATGCTTTTGAAC
>NW_011494956.1:1684723-1701115 GCF_000754665.1 Bison bison bison
AAGCTGAAACTCCAGTACTTTGGCCACCTCATGCGAAGAGTTGACTCATTGGAAAAGACTCTGATGCTGGGAGGGATTGGGGGCAAGAGGAGAAGGGGACGACAGAGGATGAGATGGCTGGATGGCATCACTGACTCGATGGATGTGAGTCTGGGTGAACTCTGGGAGTTGGTGATGGACAGGGAGGCCTGGCGTGCTGCGATTCATGGGGTTGCAAAGAGTCAGACATGACTGAGAGACTGATCTGATCTGATCTGATCTGATTTCTGATTAATGATATAACTATTTTTCAAAGTCATCTGAGTGGGCAATTTTTACAAAAGACACCTGACCATCTGTGTCTAGTACTTTGGCTATTCAGAACTCAGCTCTCTAGCACTTCATACTTTATTCATCAGAGCAGAGGTCCTACAGAGTACATTCCATACAGTTTATAGAACATCATTCACAGAAAATCTCCTAAATCTCGTTCCTTACTTAACTGCATATTTGACATGAAATTTTCTCTCATTTTTTCATTTGCTTTTTTAAATTTATTTTTTAATTAGAGGAAAATTGCTTGATAATACTGTGTTGATTTCTGCTGTACAACAATGCAAATCAGCCATAATAATACATACATCACCTCTCTCTTAAGCCTCCCTCCCCTCCCCCCATCTCTCCCTTCTAGGTCATCAAAGAGCGCCAGGCTGGGCTCCCTGTATTATATAGCAGCATCTCACCAGCTATCTATTTTATGCCTAGATTTTATTTTATACTTACGTGTCATTTTTTAACACATATATGTGGATTTTTTCACACATATATGTCAATGTTATATTCTCCATTCGCCCCACTCTTCCATTCCCCCGCTGTGTCCACAAGCCTGTTCTCTATACCTGCATCTTCATTCTTTTCCTACAAATAGGTTCATCAGTACTATTTTCTAGATTCCATATATATGTGCTTAAATACATATATAAAATGGAATATTACTTAGCTGTAAAAAAGAATGGATTTGAATTGGCTCTAGTGAGGTGGATGAACCCAGAGCCTATTCATTTGGTTTTTAAACCCAGAGAAACTTTAAAAGGTCAGTTGGAAGGGAGGTAGCCACATGGCATAGTGGTCAAGAGCTCCCATTTCTCTGTGCTTCTGTTACTTCATCTGTGAAATGGTGCCCATGTAATAGATTGGTTGTAAACATTCCATGAAGTAATATTATAAAATACTAGGTATTGCTTGGCAAAGAGTAAGCACTCAGTAATTGCTAGTTACTATTGTAGCTAGTAGACGCACTAGAAGTAGTGTGAATAGAAGACACAATAGAAGTAGACACACTATAGCTACTAACATTTGACAACTACAATCTCACAGAAAGGTGGGGGTCAGAAAATCTAAAAAATTAGACATCATAACTTTGAAAAGCACAGAGATCTTGGGCTTATGCTGTGTAGGAGAAAATATGTGTATAGAACTTCTAGACTGTGACAGTAAACAGTATTAAAGCCAAGTGTGTATTAGTGGGTATGCAATATAACAGCCCTCCTGCGTGCTAAGTCACTTCAGTTGTGTCCAACTCTTTGCAACCCTATGGACCTTAGTCTACCAGGCTCCTCTGTCCATGGGGATTCTCCAGGCAAGAATACTGGGGTGGGTTGACAAGCCCTCCTCCAGAGGATCTTCCAGACCCAGGGATCAAACCCCCATCTCTTATGTCTCCTGCATTGGCTGGCAGGCTCTTTATCACTACTGTCACCTGGGAAGCTCATGACAACCCCCACTTCATGGCAGATAGAAGGGAAAAAGTAGAAGCAGTGACAGATTTTGTTTTCTCGGGCTCCAAAATCAGTGCAGATGGTGACTGTAGACATGAAATTAAAAGATGCTTGCTCTTTAGAAGAAAAGCTGTGGCAAACATAGACAGCATAGTAAAAAGCAGGGACATCACTTTAGCTGACAAAGGTCCATATAATCAAGGCTATGGTTTTTCCAGTAGTCATGTACAGATGTGAGAGTTGGACCATAAAGAAGGCTGAGCGTCAAATAACTCATGCTTTTGAATTGTGGTACTAAAGAAGACTCTTGAGAGTCCCTTGGACAGCAAGGAGATCAAACAAGTCAATCGAAAAGGAAATCATTCCTGAATATTTATTGGAAGGACTGATGCTGAAGCTGAAGCTCCAATCCTTTGGCCACCCGATGTGAAGATTTGTCGGTCATTTAGATCTATTGTAAAAGATCCTGATGCTGGGAAAAATTGAAGGCAAAAGGAGACGAGGATGGCAGAGGGTTAGATGGTTACGTAGCATCACCGAGTCAATGGACATTAATTTGAGTAGTGAAGGACAGGGAATCCTGATGTGCTGCAGTCATGGGGTCACAAAGAGTCAAATATGACTTAGTGATTGAACACAACAACAGGTCACTAAAAAAATTTAATTTATATTTGATATACTCTAAGAAGGGGATTCCCAAGGGGTACCAATGGTAAAGAACCTGTCTGCCAATACAGGAGATGTAAGAGACATGGGTTTGATGCCTGGGTCAGAAAGATCCCGTGGAGGAGGGCATGTCAACCCACTCCAGTATTTTTGCCTGGAAGATCCCCATAGACAGAGGATCCTGGCAGGTTACAGTCCATAAGAATCGGACACAATTGAAGCAACTTAGCACACATGCATATACTGTAGGAAAATTGAAATGTATATAATACAATTCAAGATGATTCTTTATAAAACATCTAGAATTAAAACAAATGGTGCTTAATTCCCAATTATCAGAAAACCGAGTTATCTCAAAGGATTCATTATTTAAGGATGGTAGAAAGCTCAGTTGTGCACAATTTTTGGAAAATGTTATATTTTATGGAATCATTTCATGGGATATTCAAATATATGACCTGTAAAATATTTTTATTTTTATAGGCATTATTATGTACAGTTTAAAGATAAGAAAGTAGAATCTCAGAGATTAAATCAGTTTAGGTTTCCAATTATAGAAATCTATGTATAAATGTATAGAGTTATGTATACATGCTGCTGCTGCTGCTGCTGCTGCTAAGTCGCTTCAGTCGTGTCCGACTCTGTGCGAACCCAGAGATGGCAGCCCACCAGGCTCCCCCGTCCCTGGGATTCTCCAGGCAAGAACACTGGAGTGGGTTGTCATTTCCTTCTCCAATGCATGAAAGTGAAAAGTGAAAGTGAAAATTGAAAGTGAAGTCGCCCAGTCACGTCTGACTCCTAGCGACCCCGTGGACTGCAGCCTACCAGGCTCCTCCACCCATGGGATTTTCCAGGCAAGAGTACTGGAGTGGGGTGCCATTGCCTTCTCCGTATGTATACATATAAATATATGCATGTATGTATAAATATATACATACATGTATGTATGTAAGTGTATACATAGGTATAATGTACTATACACACATACATGTATATGTGCATATATATACACATATATATTTATACATAACTGTATACATGTATACGTTTCTAATGTATACATGTATACATTTCTGTAGGTTGGACGTTTCACTGGACTAAAATCACAATGTCATATATTCAACAGGACAGCATTCCTTCTGGAAGCTCTACATAACTGAAGCAACTTAGCACACATACATGTACACGCGCACATGGTATATGGATTATACCTAAAAAAATGTATCTATAAACCTAGTAGTGTGATAGTGGAATAACAGTAAGTAGTTTTTGAGCATTTCATGTGTGAAAAGCATAGTGTTAGTTATCAATTATTGCTAAACACTTATTACTTTGTCTGTCCAAAGCAATAACATTTTCCTGGAAAATCTTTTTTTACAGCCATGTCAAGTGAGCTCCTCTCCCCTACCCCTCACAGGTTAGATGCTGCAGCTGAGCCATCAAATGGTCTGGTCCATAGTACTCCATCTACAGATGAGGATGTACTCTGAGGTAGACCAGTCAATCTTCTGTGCACGGATTTTTCTGAATGGAGCAAGAAGTAATGCTATTAAACTAAACTTGGATCCATTTGCCAATGTGCTATAAAACCAATCTATTGACACTGAGTTGTGGTGAAGGACAGTGCAGCTGTTATTGCAGGGTGTCAAGCAAGCATTCTAGGCAGCTAGTGCTTAAAAGACCTGTACTCTCTGATGGATTTCAGGTGAAGGTTTTTAAAGCCAGGATGAAGGAGGCAAGTTGTGGGGTAGGGAATCAGCTCATGGACATTCTTCTGATTGGTTGGTACTGAGGTAACTGGGAGGCACCTTCATCAGCCTTCTGGTTGCAGCTGGTCTGGAGTCTGTGTGCTTGTGGTCAGCATGCAGTTAACTTCTTCCACTCAGTGAGGGTTCCAATATCTGCAAAATAGCTCAAGAATATGGTTCAGAATATTATCTATAGCCCTGAAGGAACTAAAGTTTCTTGACTTTGTTTAAATGCTAAACTATTATTTTGTTGTGCTTGACTGTTTTCTTTTGTTTCTGGATTTTCTCACCTTTATGATTTGTTCTTTGGGACTTGGGGAAGGCCTAGGGGAAAGTTTCTACAAACAAGAGGCAAGCGGAGGATATGGAGTGAGGGGATCTATTCCTGGAAGGTCCTATGAGTCCTTCTTTGTTACAATCCCCAATTTTCTTTGATACTCCTCAGTCTTTAGGGTGAACTGGTACAGGACAAGAAACAGAATAAAGTTTTGGAGAGAGGTTAATGATAAATTCAGAGGATGAGCTCTACTTCAGGGGAACTTCATTTTAATAAGATCTCTTTTGTCCCTGATGAATTGTTTAAATAAATAAATCTGCAATCATCAGTGGCTATTTTTCTTTCTATTGGTTCCCTTCACCTCCCAGCTATTTGCAGCAGGAAAGAATTAAAGCCACTTAAAAGAAGACTGCAGTTAAAAGAGAGGAGCCTTTGTGTCTTCTAAATTCCAACTTTGAACATCTATTGGACCCGTGACCCTTTAGCTTTTCTGTTGTTCTAATATTATTTAAACTGATTAGACAAGGGTTTGATACTTGGAACAAAAGTTCTGTTCTTACTACTTTAGTTGTTTAGTTGCTAAGTCATGTCCAACTCTTTTGCGACTACATGGACTGTAGCCCTTCAGGCTCCTCTGTCCATGGAATTTCCCAGGTAAGAATACTGGAGTGGGTTGCCATTTCCTTCTCCAGGGGGTCTTCCTGACCCAAGGAGCAACCCCACGTCTCCTGCATTGGCAGGCCGGTTCTTTACCACTGAATCACTAGGGAAGCCCATATATATGTGTGTGTGTGTGTGTGTGTGTGTATAAAAGTTTGGAAAGTTAAATAGAAAACTAAATCTGAAAGCAAAACATGAAATCAAGTCTGTCATGAAAGTAAATATGAAAACAGGAGAATCTGTGATTAATTTCCAAATGCACAGTATGTATAACTAGTTTTAAGATTCAGATAAACAACACTGTGATTTGAGTGAGCTGTAAAGAGTCCAAAGAGGGAAGGGATCAAGACGAGAATTAGGATGTTAAAAGCAGATATCTTGAGTTTTACCCTTAAGGTCATCCATGCCACTGTGTTTAAATGAATCTCCTTTGGCAAGATATCTAAGAAAGATCCTTCAGAGAGAAAGATAGGCATGTCCTGAACAGGAAAGGGGAAGATAGGCATATAATCAGCTATGATTATAACAAGATTTTGTTCAGATGCTAATATCTATGGGAATATGTTTTTACAGGAATAAGGTCCCATTTATCATTTTTCCCTAAGTCAGGTAATGAAAATAATAAATTTGGGCTTTAAACAAAATCAGTGAGACTTTTAAGTAGATGGAAGATTAATGGGGTATTATCAAAATCAAGTGAGGGGGGATTCTGGTCAATGTTACAAAGTATCTCAGTTTATTTTAAAAAACTAATCACCCTAAGTTCCACTAATCCTTAAGAACATATGTAACTTTTAGTTCACTTGTATGGCTTTGATGTCTCGTTTTAAACCCTGGTCTTGACTCATAAGACCCTACTGCATAACATGGAAAGAACTGACAAAATAACCTTAAAAGCTGCCTTGTTTTCCATAATTAGTTTCTTCTGAAATACTTCCCCCTTTTAAAATACATATCCCTGAGATAGTAATTTCTAAAGATTGTGAAATCCCATGGGCAAAACCATAATCTTGCTCACTTCAAGCAATTGACGTATTCCTTAAGAGCCTCTCATCAAGATTTTTCTTCAAAAAGAAAGAGAAAAAAATAAATTTAATTTTCTAACACTGGAGTTATCTTCATCTGGCTTTACCAAAGGAAATGCCACCAATATGCTGAAAAATATATTTCCTTTGATTTTTTCTCACTATTTATGCATGTAACTCTGAGAAATACAGTAGAATTGTAGAATATTAGAATAGAAAGAAATGTCCCTGCTGTTTAATCCAATATACCTCCTTAACAACACCAACATTGAGATCAAGAGAATCTATCAGTTTGCTAAGGCAGGACTCAGCTGCACCTAGAAGATGATTAAATCCCAAGAAAAGGATTTTTAGATGACATCACGTTCCTTTTCTTGAAAACTATCATTAAGATGTTGTTTAATTGAAAACATTTCAGAGAAATTTTTTCATGTTCATTTTATTTCAGCCAGTACATAATGCATAACTGGTCAGAATTTGGAAGCATCTTGTAGTTTTGTTTTTCACTTTGGTATCTTCTATAATGTTCACGTGCAAGAAGAATAGTGTTAAAATTTCATCACATATGATTTGCAAAAGTCTTGGGCAAAAAATTCTAAAAACTACAATAAAATTCAGGGGATTTCTTTAAAACATGAAATCTAGAAGCCATAACAAAAAACAGATACACTTTAAATAGTATAAAGCTCAAACTCAATAATTAAACAATAAATTTGGAAAATAGACACTATATCAAAGTTAACATTATCAATAGGAGTTATCATATCTGGTCCAAGCTGAACTAGATATGGGTTTCATTTCTTTCAGACTACCTTTTAGCAAGGAGGGAGCAAGAATCCCCAGGTGGACCAGCCTATAATCACTGGCAGCTTCTTAGTAACTTTATATCATGATAACATACAGTAGTTTTCTGAGTGTCATGAAGTGAAAAGCTCTGGAAAGACCTGATCTATAACATATAAAGAAGTCTTGTGTATCATCAAACAGTTGAATAGCTCAATAGAAAATTGAGTATAAACACAATTCACAAAATTGCATATCTAAAATACCAATGTAAAAAGACTGGGGATTTTTTTGGTAATCATGAAAATGCAAATGGAAGTAAAAGCTTAATATCTGTTTATACTCATAAAACTGGCAAAAATGAAAAAGTACAGTGAAGTCTATTTCAGGTAAGGAGGCAAAGAGAAGAATATTCTCATTTATTGCTGTGATTAGGTGAAAAATGTCAGCAATTTGGAAAAATGATCTGGCAATATCTCTTAAGCTTTAAAATACATATAAAATATGTTATTTATGTTATACATGTTATATATAATATCATATAATTATATAATATATATATAATATGTAATATATTGTATATAAAATATGCTATTTTGAAATAACAATTCCACTCTTGAAAATACAACATAAAATCACCTGCATTGATTTGTACACTCATGCACGCATATACATAATTAAGAATGCTTATTGGACTGTTACATATTATTTTTCATAGTAAAAATTAGGAACAAATGTAAACAGATAAAAAACAAGTGTTATTAATAGATTCTTTGTTCAGTGTAAAATTGTTGTAAGACTTATATATCAAAGAAAATATTTTAATATTAATTTATTCTTTTTTAAGAGATGGAGTTTTTTTTTATTGTTGTGGCAAAGACTTATTTAGAATGGGAAATGAGGGCTTCTATATAAAATTCTAACAATCTACAATAATATTGATTTTTTGATATCTTACATTATCAATTTTTTTGTATTTATAGAAATAACTTTCAGATGTAATATTTGAGTCATAGTATTTTTATCTACATAATTATATTTGGAGAGATAGTGTAACTTGCCTTTTCTTTTATCTAAAGAGAACATGTTTTTACCTTTGTCTAGGTTACCTGGTCAAAACTGGCACCATGATGGACTTGTCTGGCATGAATCGGAGCTCTGAAGGGGATGCAGTTGCTGTGGAAGTTGCCAATCAGGACGGACAGGTAGGGGAGAAACTTCTGAGGTTTTCCCTTTCCTCTCTCCTTCCAACCTCCTTTATAGTCTTTACTATGCTAACCCCAGCCAGAAGTGCAGTAGTCATTCTTCCTGCAGTATAAGCAGACTGGGGTAAAGAAAAGCAATGGCTCTGAAAACAAATTGGCCTAGTGTCCTTCCCTTTGGATCAGATGATAAGTTTGATGGTTTTATTCATTTTTCTTTCATTATCTCAAGGTTTTTTCAGATGATCTCCTTTAATAGCTTTGTTATTTTTATTAGAGTCTTATTTCTTTCCAATATTTTGGGAAAATGTTTTTAAACAGTTCCAAAAGAAATCTTAACCTCATGTAAAGTTTCACTAATTTTATTACTCACCATCATTTCTTATAGCACTTCTTTGCCATTCTCAAGCACTTTTATTACAGTTTTTATTTTTTTTCTTTTCTCACAAATGTTCCCTCAGGTAGGTGGCACATTCTTAATATATTACTCTTTTCTTTCTTAGCATTTTGTTTTTTACATAAGAAAGATAATTCCAACGAGAAATAGACTCTTTTCTTTTAAGGGCTACTTTTTCTGCTTAGATGTGTGAAGACTTTATTTTCAAATCTGGTAATAAAATTAAAAACAAACAAACAAAATGAAAGCTTTAGCCCATCACTTGAAGAAGTTTCTTGATCTGGGGCTTCAATTCTGTCTCTTTAGGGATTTTTTTTTTTCCTTCTTTGATTATTGCTTCTCCTTGATCTTGATTCCTTTTGTACCTGTATTAAATAACCTGTTCACTGGCATGTTCTTAACCATGGATGAATTAACAATGATCTTAATCTGGACTTGTGTGAAGTATTTTTAACTGAAAGTCCCTGAAATTTCTGTCATGTGTGTGACTCCATTTATACAGACTTTTAATAGATATTTTTGTGGTTGTCATTTCAGTGGAAAGTTGGAAGGGAAAGGAGTTAAATATCTGCATGCAAATCACCATTGCAAACAACAAGTGTGTCTTAATAAAACGTAAGCGTTGTTAATCATACCATTCTCTCCAAATACTGTAAGTGGATATGGCTATTTGAGCAAATGCCAAACTCTTCTCCTCTTAAGGGGGCTCCAAGTGGTAGAAGATGGGGAAAAGACCTTCCTTGAGAAATTCAAAGAACTGGGGAATCGAATTAATCTCCAGGGCTCTTTGGTGTCACTGGTGTTGTAGTCTGTATTATTGGTGTGAACTAATCCATTTATTCATTTATAGTGTCTCACCAGTGTGTTGTGATGTTGAGAAAGAGCGAGACACAGTGGAATAACTTGGGAGATGGGCAGATTCTTGGCTTTTTAAGCAAGAACTCTGTTTCTCAGTTTCCTTCTCTGTAGAATTCTACTTATGTACATTATTAGTTTATTTGATACACTTTTATCTTGTGGCTACAGTGTACTATAGGTCATATATTAAGATTCTGAGGGTATAAATGTGCATAATATCCAGTCTCTGCCCTCAAGGATTATATAGCTAAATGTACTGTGAAGAATGTATTCATTTATTTAACAAATACTTGAGAGCGTAATTGTTATTAGGAGCTCTTCTAGGCATTGGGCTATTGAGATGAACAAGACAATCCTATTACCCTATGGTTAATACATTTTAGTAGGGGACAAAAATAGATGATTAAGAATTACAATGTCAAAAACAATGTCAAGTTTTGATGAATTCTCTGAAGACAAAGCAGGATTGAGGATAGAAAATGCATGAGTTTGAAGAAGAGGCAAGGGATCTACTTTAGATAGGATAGTTTGGGTGGCCTTTTGGAGAAATGTCTGGGAAAAGGGCATTGTTGAAAGAGGACATTTTTTATAGAGTGTTTGAGAGATAGCAACAATGCAAGAGTTGCCACACTTTGATGACTTAACTGGAGAGTGGCAAAGCTGAGCATGGAAGAGGATCCTTTAGATCTGTTGCCATGGTAACTAGTTTAGATTTTATTCTAAGTGCAATAAAGGGAAAACTTCAGAGAAATTTACACAGGGGAGGAGATAAAGTGATTTGTGCTTTGCAAAGTTTAGTCTGGCTGTTGAGTGGGGAGGCAGATGTGTAAGCGGTGGAAGGGGAAGTGGACCGGGAATGAGGGAGAAGCTAACATAGGGATGTGAGTCAGAGCTGCAGCTTTGCCTTGAGAGTAGCCATAGCGTGAATGAGCCATCATTAGATAACAGAAGACTTGGTAGGGACAAGGTTTTAGTAAATAATTATATTATTATCATTAAGTCTGTACTAAGCAACCATATATTCAGTCATTAGCCAAACAGAATAAAGTAGAAATAATTTTCTCTGGAACTTTATAAGAGAAAATTGGAAGGTATCAAAATAGCTGTGTAAGAGTCTTCATAAAGAGACCATAGAAATTCTATAAACTGGCAAGAAAAAGGAAAAGGAAAAAATAAAAAAACACTGGAGAAATGGAGAAAAAGAACTAAGAGTAAGAATGTATGGCTAATAAGCATATGAAAATATAATCTAACTTGTTTAATCAGGGAAATTAAAGTTAAGACAAAGAGATAATATCATACTCACCTGTTTAGCAAAAATTAAAAACTTAACAACTAACAGGTATTGGTGAAGATATAGGGAATTCAAAGCATTTATACACACTGCAAGTGGAAGTCTATATTGGTAGAAACATGCTGTAATACAATATGGCATTATATAATATATTTGAAATTGCTGTTTCCCCATGACCCAGCAATTCTGTTCCTAGCTATGATATTCTACAGCAGTTGTTCTTAAAGTTGGTACCTGAACCTGCAGCATCCGCATCACCTGGGAACTTATCATAAATGCAAAATCTTAGGCTCTGTGATGATTAATTTTATGTTTCAACCAGGTTAATAGATGCCCAGATAGTTGATAAACTGTTATTTCTGAGGATGGGGTGGAAAAGATGAACATTTGAAGCAGTATAAAAAGTATCCACTGAAGGCCTAAATAGCACAAAAAGGCAGAGGAAGGGCAAGTTCTCTTACAGTCTTATTGAACTGGGATATTCATCTTCTGTTCTTAGACATGGCAGCTTCTGGTTCTTGGGTCTTCCAACTTCAGGACTTCCCTAGAATTCTTCACCCCTTCTTCCACTTCTCAGGCCTTCTGTCTTGAAGTCAATTATATACCAGCTTTCCTGATTCCCTCTCTCTTTCTCTCTCTCTATGTATATATATATACGTTTAAACATGTTTGTATACTGTTGGTTCTTTTTCACTGGAGAGCCATAATACACATCCCATTCCAGACCTACTGAGTGAGAAACACTGAGACTGAAGTGTGGCAATCATGTTTTAACAAGCCCTGTTGGTATTGGACAGGGAGGCCTGGCGTGCTGTGATTCATGGGGTCGCAAAGGGTCAGACACGACTGAGCGACTGATCTGATCTGTAGGTGACTGATAAAAGCTAAAATATGAGAACCACTACATTAGAGAAAGACTTGCACATATGTACCAGGAGACACGTATAAATGCATGGTTTATGGCATCTCTATGTATAGTAGCAAAATATAAAAAGTAATCTATGTTTCTATTAGTAATAGAGGCTATAAATGAATACTGTATAACAGTGAAATGAATGAATTATAGCTGAATGCAACATGCATTAATCTCAGAAATACAATAATCAGTCAAAATAAGGCAGAAAATAAAAAGTGAAAACATAATTTTATGTATTACTAAAAATTAAAGAGTATCCCATTGAAGGGAATAAATGTATGTGGCAAAAGTGGTAAAATGCTCTGGAAGAAATAAGGGAGTAATAAGATGAAAATTCAGGAAAGTGGTTATTTATTAAGGAAGTGAAAAATGGGCTGGAGCAGAAATTTTCATTTCCTAAACTGGTGAAATGTGCATATTCACTGTGTATGATGCTTTAGTATTTGTTTTTATTGCTCAAAATTGGTAACAATAATAAAAAGTAAAATACTGGTAACAGAAATAAAGCAAATGACCAAAGAGAAAACATGGAGAAAAAACAGTGGACCACTTTCCCTGAGGTAGTCACGCACTTAGAAAGCATTCAAAGAAAGTTTAGGAATGAAGCAATATTTGTATTCACAGTTCTTTTCTCCTCATCTTTGTTCCTCCTCCATGCCTTAAGTTCAGTCATTGAAACTGATGCTTATTTTAATGCAAAGCCAAACTGGCTCTTAAAATATGGAGCAGATAGAAAAATGCACAAATAACGATGACAAATAAGCCCAAAAAAGCAGAAGGTATTAATAAATCTTAAAAATGTTAAGTCCAAGTACTCTGATGCAATTAAAAATGGTAAATTCCAGCCAGTGGACTGAAAATTATATCAGCATATTCCCTAAGCTTTCATGAAACAAGGATGAGCTGTGATGCCTGCAAGAAGGGCAAGTGACAGAGGGTATTTTGTGAACAAAATGCTGTACTTGGGTAACACTACAGAAACTTTGCCTCCTTGTCATAGACTCTGAATCACTGTTTATACAGGAAATAGGATTAAAATGCATGCTGGTCATCCACACTGCACACGCAAATGCACTTCAATTCAAAATGACTAATTACTGCAGTAAAATATTCTTCTGTATATAAGCAGAGGAAATTTCTTTCCTTCTATAATTCCATTTAGGCACTTAAGGATGTCAAGTTTCAATTATAAAAGGAAGAGTTAACCCATTTCTGTCTCATTTGGAAGTATGCTATCATTTGAGTAGGATTTTATTTTGTCAGCTAAGCAAATGAAGACAGGTGTGTGTGCGCACTACATGGAGACAAACAGATTATGTGAAATATTTCAAAGACTACTTTTGAGACATGAGTTATTGTAGCAACTGCTTAAGGTACTGTTTTGCCACGGAATAAGATAGTTATCTTCTCTACAGGATGCCAGTTAGGGACAATAGAAACTTTACATGGCTTTGAATTGTGTTGAGAAATGTTTTTTTTTTTTTTAATAATGGTTGGGTATAACTCAAATGAATAAAAAATTGTTATAAATAAGCATATAAATAATGGTGTTTCAATTTCAACATTGCTAGAATAGAATACCTGGAGTTCCTGATGTAATTTCTGTTGGCTTTTGCAGTTGGGAACCTAGACCATGAGTATTTTCCTTTAAACTGTATACATTTTTTACTGAGTTTTTTGAAGAGCTGAAAAGGAAAAGGAGTTTAAGGATCTGAATTCTTTGTTATGTCTAACTGAGGGCAGTCACTGAACTTTGGGTAAATTCTAGAAAGGGCATTGAACCTGTGTCTTGTGGAAGAAGTTTGTTAAATGATTAGGCTTTTTATCAATGCTTTACCTTCATATGAGGTAGTTTCTCAAGCTATGTGAGGAATAACACTGATATTTAACTGCATTTCATTACCAAATTAGAAAATAGTAAATATAAACTTTAAAACATTTAAAAGTAATTTTCTAATGAAGTTATCACCTGTTAGTGAAATGCAAAAACAAAACATTGATGCCTAACTATATTTCAATACCAAATTAGCAATGATTAAAATTTTGGGAGCAGAGTGCATAATCAAAAGGAAAAAAACTAGAAATATAAGAAAAGCTTTAAGTCATAAGAGGGCAGTAGAAACAAATTCAGAATTTAAACATAGAGAAATGCTTAAGTGGTAAAGAACCTGCACAGTGTTAAAGAATCTGCCTGCTAAAGCAGGAGACTCAGGAGACACGAGTTCAATCCCTGGGTCAGCAAGGTCCTCTGGAGAAGGGAATGGCTACACATTTCAGTATTCTTGCCTGGAAAATACCATGGCCAGAGGAGCCTGCTGGGCTACAGTCCAGGGGATTGCAAAGAGTTGGACTTAATGCTTGCATAGCTAATAGTGATGAAATATAAAGCCATATAAATGAAGTTTATAAAATATTGTATACTAACATGAAAAATCTAAGTGATAAAGATGGTATAAACAATGCAATCATAACCATTGCAGTAAAAACCTCATGTCCCACACCATATTATAATGAATAGGAAGGAATAACATTTAAAATTAACATAATAGCAGCTGTTTCTAGATGATGGAAGTATGTATGGTTGGTTTGTCAGCTTTTCTGTATTATCTAGCTTGCTTATAATGGGAATTTATTTCTTTTATAATAGAACAACTGATTAAACTTTTTAGAAAGAAAAAAAATCCAAATCAATAATGTTTTACAACAACATAGAAAATTTCTAATTTTTTTTTTTTTGGATGTTGTATTGTGTATAATGTGAGTATATTCAAGAGATAATGTTTATTTTTTATATTTAGCTGATGCCTTTTTCTCCACTGGCTGGGGAACTGTTTTTTCTCTGATACTAGTTATTATGATTTGCCGGAAATGCAGAAGTGGGTTAATGGTGGTCTGTGTATAAACCATTCAGGTGATTCAGAGTACACTGAATAGAAACTCAAGAGCCCATGATGGGAGAATTTTTCAATTTACAAATGACTAGTATTTTAAGCTGTGGTTATGTTTTACAAAATGGACTTTTGCTTTCATTTTTACAAAATGTTCTGGGATATATTTCAGGTATTAGATTTCCCTCACAACTATGAATGGCAACTCAAGTTTGAAGTTAAGAAATTGTTCTCTTTTGTGTTCCAGATGAGTGGAACATGGTGATCTACTTATCTAATTTGTTCTTGAAAGTTATATTTCTTTGTTCATGTTCTGATATTCCTGTGTAAGCAGGCAAGTGCCACTAGATAAATTGTCTTTATACTTTTTGATGGAAAAACAGGAAGAACAAGAAATACGTGTTAATGGATGAAGGAGGAAGAAGAAAGTATCTTGGTTTGTACATTGCAGTAAAAGATAAAATCAAAGGATCACATTCAAATTATATCTAATTTGGAAATATTTCTTCTTACTTAGGGGAAGAAAGGGCAAATAAATTAAATTTTAGGTTAAGCAACAGCTGAAATGTCAAGCATTTAAGAAAGACCAACAAGAAGCATTTGAACCAAATTAGATTTGACTCTGGAATGGACTAAGAAGTATAGATTGTTTTCAATAAACAAATAATTTTCTGAGTTAACTATGTGTGTGTTACATTATTATATTTGTCATTGTGATGCCATATACATAGTATTCAGGTAAACTTCAAAATCTTGAGAATCTATCAAATAACCAGTGATGGAAGGAGGCAGGGTAAGACAGATACTCTTTGTAGAATTATGGGGAAATAAAATTGTGGCTTTCCCGATAGCTCAGTGCAGCTTCCTGCATAGCTCAGTTGGTAAAGAATCTGCCTGCAATGCAGGAAACACCAGTTTGATTCCTGGGCTGGGGGGATTCGCTGGAGAAGGGATAGGCTACCCACTCCAGTATTCTTGGGCTTTACTGTGGCTCAGCTCGTAAAGAATCTGCCTGCAATGAGGGAGGCCTGGGTTTGATCCCTGGGTTGGGAAGATCTCCTGGAGAAGGGAAAGGCTACCCACTCCAGTATTCTGGCCTGGAGAATTCCATGGACTATATTAGTCCATGGGGTCACAAAGAGTCGGGCATGACTGAGCAACTTTCACTTTCACTTTCTTTCTTTCAAATTTGGGATTATAAATTGGAGGGCAACTGAGAGTTGAAGGGGATCTTTTTCCACAGTTGATCTAGAAATAGTGCATTTGACATGAGTATAGCACTCCATTGACTACCTGAAACTTTTCAGTTTATAATGGCAACTTTTGCTTCAAAGTGTAATAGAAATTATTTTAGTTGAATACATCTTTCTCAAAAATTAGATATATAGTTGACTCTTGAACAGTATGCATTTTAATTGAATGGGTCTGCCTATATATGATTTTTTTTCAGTAAATATGTACTATAGTACTACATGATCTGAGGTTGGTTAAATTCACAGATGTGGAACCACAGATATGGAGGGCTGACTGTAAAGTTATATGCAGATTTTCAACTGCTAGGGGTTTGAGTACATCATGAGAAACGCTGGGCTGGAAGAAGCATAAGCTGGAATCAAGATTGCCGGGAGAAATATCAATAACCTCAGATATGCAGATGACACCACCCTTATGGCAGAAAGTGAAGAAAAACTAAAAAGCCTCTTGATGAAAGGGAAAGAGGAGAATGAAAATGTTGGCTTAAAGCTCAACATTCAGAAAACGAAGGTCATGGCATCTGGTCCCATCACTTCATGGGAAATAGATGGGGAAACAGTGTCAGACTTTATTTTTTTGGGTTCCAAAATCACTGCAGATGGTGACTGCAGCCATGAAATTAAAAGATGCTTACTCCTTGGAAGAAAAGTTATGACCAACCTAGATA